>NC_057711.1:135389607-135405030 GCF_004010195.1 Chiloscyllium plagiosum
GTCTTTTATATCTTTCCCCTCTCACCCTAAACCTATGCCCTCTAGTTCTGGACTCCCTGATCCCAGGGAAAAGACTTTGTCCATTTATCCTATCCATGCCCCTCATAATTTTGTAAACCTCTATAAGGTCACCCCTCAATCTCCAGGGAAAACAGCCCCAGCCTGTTCAGCCTCTCCTTGTAGTTCAGATCCACCAACCCTGGCAACATCCTTCTAAATCTTTTCTGAATCCTTTCATGTTTCACAACATCTTTCCGATAGGAAGGAGACCAGAATTGCACGTAATATTCCAACAGTGGCCTAACCAAAGACCAGTACAGCCGCAATATGACTTCCCAACTCCTGTACTCAGTACTCTGACCAATAAAGGAAAGCATACCAAACACCTTCTTCACTATTCTATCTACCTGTGACTCCACTTTCAAGGAGCTATGAACCTACACTCCAAGATATCTTTGTTCAGCAACACTCCCTAGGATCTTACCATTAAGTGTATAAGTCCTGCTAAGATTTGCTTTCCCAAAATGCAGCACCTCACATTTATCTGAATTAAACTCCATCTGCCACTTCTCAGCCCATTGGCCATCTGATCAAGATCCCATTATAATCTGAGGTAACCTTCTTCGCTGTCTACCTCCAATGTTGGTGCCATCTGCAAACTTACTAACCATATCTGTTAGGCTTGCATCCAAATCATTTATATAAATGACAAAAAGTAGTGGAGCCAGCACCTATCCTTGTGGCACTCCACTGGTCACAGGCCTCCAATCTGAAAAACAACCCTCCACCACCACCCTCTGTCTTTTATCTTTGAGCCAGTTCTGTATCCAATTGGTTAGTTCTCCCTGTATTCCGTGAGAACTAACGTTGCTAACCAGTCTCCCAAGGGAACCTTGTCGAACGCCTTACTGAAGTGACATCAGCCTGATGTCTGTGAGCATGGAGAGGCCTATTTGCACGCATTACTCTCCTGCTTGTTCCTAATCCCATATCATTACAGTTTCCTAGTCACGCAATAAAAACTAGACGGTGACAATTCTCTGACTGGGTAGCTGGCAATATCAACTCACCACTTGTTTCTCCAAAAGTCCACTGTAAGCTCCTTGTCCAGTGATCACTATAACTCCCTCCCCCCTATGGACATTGGCATTGGATAAGTACCAGCCTCTCCGGAACATCAAGCGCACCTCCAACCTGTTTTCAATACACTTCAAAGCTGCACTTTGGACCACAACTGCATTTTTCATTGTAATGCATGGCATCTCAGTGGTTAGCACTGCTGTGTCACAGCACCAGGGACCTGGGTTTGATTCCGCCCTCAGGCAACTGTCTGTGTGTAGTTTGCACATTCTCTCCAGGTCTGCATGTTTCCTCTGGGTGCTCCGGTTTCCTCCCACAGTCCAAAAGATGTGCAAGTTGGGTGGATTGGCCATGTTCAATTAGGAGGAGAAAGTGAGGTCTGCAGATGCTGGAGATCAGAGCTGGAAATGTGTTGCTGGAAAAGCGCAGCAGGTCAGGCAGCATCCAGGGAACAGGAGAATCGACGTTTCGGGCATAAGCCCTTCTTCAGGAAGGTAATTGGGTAATGTTCAATTACCCAATATTGTCCAGGGATGTATGGGTTAGGTTAGTCAGGGGAAATGTAGAGTTAGGGTACAGGTAGGGGAATGGGACTAGGTGGGTTACTCTTCGGAGGGTTGGTGTGGATTTGTAGGGCTAAGTGGCCTGTTTCCACACTGTAGGGGGTGGTCATGGCACCGTGTTACGTCAATGTTACCCCTGAACCATGCGCAAGCAGCAAATACACTTCTTGTGCTTCAGAAAGTCATGGAGAGTAGTCAGTCGTCAGGCCAAGGGAGTCAACCTTTGTTCAGGTGTGTCCAAGTTCCTCGACTGACAATGGGTAGCCAGCTGCTCAGCGAGTTCAGGAACCAGGGGTTCTGTATCACTACAGCTTGACAAATGGCCACAAATGGAGTGCAACCAGTCCAGGGAGATTCACAGAAAATCAGTCAGAGAATCTATACAGAGATCAGTCAGGGGCCCGGCCACATCAATTGAGTCTACCAATGAAATAGGAGAAAGTGAGGGCTGCAGATGCTGGAGATCAGGGTTGAGAGTGCGGTGCTGGAAAAGCACAGCAGGTCAGGCAGCATCTGAGGAGCAGGAGAATCGATGTTTTGGGTATGAGCCCTTCATTGGGAGTGGTTTATGACTCTGCCAATGAAATGTTGAGTCAAACCTTTCTTGACATTGGGAGCAATAAGTTGCATTTTCTAACGAAGTTATGGATATTGAGTAAACAGCAAGAAACCTGTAAAACCATCAGAAATAGGAACAGGAGGAAGCCATACAGCCCCTTGAGCCTGCTCCACCATTCAACTGCATTATGGTTGACCTGACATTCCTCACACATGTCCACTTTCCTGCCTTTCCCTGTAACCTTTGATTCCCTGACTGATCAAGAAGTCTTCAGGGTGTAGTCCTCAGTAAAGTTAAGCAAGGCTTCCAGCAGTCAAGGACTCTAAGCACAGTAAGTCAATGGCATCATCCAATACCAGTCAAAGGGCATGGACATGGTCAGTCACCTTTGGGGCAGTCAAGACCTGGGAGTCTGTAGCTTTACGGTTCCAAGAGTGGGCCACAGTCAGCCCTGCAGATCCAAGGCAATCAGTCTGGGGAGCCATGGAAAGTCAGTCAGTGACCAGCACACAGATCAGTCAGGGGACAGTTCATTTACCCCTGTGCATTGGGCCACTGTCAGTGCTGGGATGGTCAGCCTATTGAAAGTCGAGAGTGTTATAAGATGCCACAGCTGCTATAGGAAAGCTGGGGTACTCATTGTGGAGATTGGAGGCAATATGTTGAAATGCAGAAGGGATAACAATTGTGAAAGGTGAGCAACTCAACATGAAAGGGGAGAGTTGACAGATCATGGCAGGGAAAGAACTAATGTAGGAGAGAGTTATGTTGAGAGTCAGCATCACGCTGGCTTTGATGGGGGAAGCAATGCACTACATTCCTAGTGCAAAAACAGAAATTACTGGAGAAACTCAGCAGGTCTGGCAGCATCAATGCAGAGGAAACAGAGTTAACTGCTTCAGGTCATGATTTGGAGGTGCTGGTATTGGACTAGAATGGACAAAGTTAAAAATCTCACAACATGAGGTTATAGCCCAACAGGTTTATTTGGAAGTACTAACTTTCGGAGTGCTGTTTCAGGCCCAGGGAGTCTCCCTCAGAGCATTATGTCTGACTCAGCATGCCTAGGGCTCAGATAGTAAAATGTGGTCATGAACAGTTAAGTAAATGGATTGGGTGGGAATATTGGGAATACTAAAACCTATCGGATTGAGCAGGAAGGCCATCAAGAAGTGAACGTGGAGATCTGAGGGGTGTAGGGTTCACCTGGACTGAGTAGCTGAGCCTGTGCCTTCCCCTGTGAAAGGTGATTTCTGGATCCTTCCATTTTCATCCCAGTAGCAAATGTGTAATGGGACTGAAAAGGACTGAAGTGAAGACACATTGGAGTGGGGGAATTGGACAGCTTACTGACCATTTGATCTTAAAGTGAAGTTGGCACTGGGTATTGTGATGAGTACAAAATTGATGTCATGCAAACACGCAGGACCAGAGCTATTGCCCTCAGATTCATTTTCTCGCTGTCAGCATGAGCAGTTGCTATGCCCTGCACTATAAGCCCAGAACCAACGCAGGTACCCAGAAACTATTGTATTCATTTATTTTTATTTATAACTGTCAGCCTGGTGATATACTATGTAACTGGGTTGTAATGATGGTCTGGCAAGGAAGCTGTGCCTGCTTTCCTCATTATTGTCGCAATAGACTTATGTAATCAATCTTTTGAGAAAGAAAATGAGGATATGCTTCCGAGTGTTTGCTGATCAGTGCCAGAAGATTGTGTCCAATCCCCATCAGTCCAGGGAATAGAGTTTATCTATATTCCCAAGTGTTCTTGTAAGAGCATGTTTAATCAGTTGCAATCTGATGGCAGTATAGCTGATTCTCGACAGTCAATAAAGGCATGGCCTTCAAACTTCACAAGGACACATGAATTTAGTTCTCAATTGCCCGCTGAACTGAATGAAATTATCGGAATCACATTAGCTTCTGTCAAAACGTAAGGTTGAAGAATTGTACATTTACAAAAATTACGATTATGACTAATTAAGAAGAAAAGTCTAATCATGCAGAAACGACCACATTTATTGGGCGGGGAGAGAAGGGAAGGTTAAAAAAAAATCTGAGATCTTATTATGAAGGGCATCACGCTGTTCCTGTCATGTGCTATCTGGATGAGTGACTGGTTGTCTGTCCTCACAAACCATTTGAGCAATTTGCAAAGTAAGCTGTTCAGTTAAAGCAACTTAGTGAGTGTAAAACATTCAGCTGAAAGTCTAAAACTGTGAGGTGTTGCACTTCCTACAGCAAAGAGGTGAATTTGTGCAGAAAATTGATGCCTGCAAATTAGCTCGAAAGTAGTTTTTTTTTGATACTTCTGACCTGTCCAACTTGCAGGTAAAGTTCCAAGGCCAGGAACTGAAAGCCATAACTTGCAGTTACACACAACATTTGCTGTTAGCATCAGGGACCTGATCCAGATGGGAAGAAAGATGCACCAATAGCAGTGTCGCCAACCAGGCCAACGTCTCCAGCATCTAGGCACTGACACCCCCCCAATTGACTGCGATGGACTGGGAACATCCTCCCCATGACCAACACGAGACTCCCTGAGCAGGTGCTCTACTCCCAGCTCCGAATCAGTAGGCGAGCCCCAGGTGGACAGAGGAAGCGCCTCAGGGATAGCCTCAAGGCCTCACTCGGGAAATGCGGCATTCCCACAGACACCTGGGAATCATTGGGGCCAAGAGACCGTCTGAAGTGGAGGAAGACCATCCATGAAGGCACCGAGCCCGTCAGCACTTGCCATTGGGAAAAAGCGGAAGCCAGTGGAAAACTGTAAGGAGCACCGATGCCGCACCCACCTCTTCCCATAACCACCTTCTGCCTCCGGTGTAACAGAGTCTGCCGTCGCCACATTAGTCTGTATAGTCACCTACGGACTCACCCTGAGAATGGAAGAGAGTCATTCTCATCTACGAGGGGCCACCAGTGATGATGATTATATCAAACAATGTCAACAGGTTAATCCAAAGCATTGAAAGTGGATTCCTGAACAGAACTTACTAAAACTTTAATTACACTCCATTTGGAGTATTGTCAGCAGTTCTGGTCACCACACTGTAAGAAGGATATGAAGGCTTTGGAGAGGGTATAAAAGATGTTTACCAGGATGTTGCCTGGAATGGAGTGTATTAGCTATAAGGGGAGATTTGACAAGCTTGGATTGTTTTCACTAGAGGCTTAGAGACTGAGGGGTGATGTGATATAAAAGTATGAGAGACATGACTAGTCTGAGTCTTTTTCCCAGGGTAAAAATGTCAAATATTGGAGGGTATAGGTTTAAAGTAAGAGGGAAATATTTAAGGAAATGTGTTGGGGAAGTATTTTACACAGAGGGTGGCAGATGTCTAGAGTGCCAGGAGAGATGGGAGAAGCAGATATAATAGCAAAGTTTAAGAGGGATTCAGACAGATACATGAATGGGGAGGGATTAGAGGGGTACAGACTGTGTGAGGCTGACGGGATTAGTTTAAAATGGCATCATAGTCAGCAGACATGATGGACCAAAGAGTCTGTTCCTGTACTATACTATTCTGTGTTCTGAACGCTGGATCCCAGCAAGTTGCAGAGTCGTTCAATTAGAAACAAAAATATAATGGGTAATATGTGTTGGATATATTAAAAAGTTTAGAATTTTTTTCATTTATAATTTATGCTATTGTTAAATGCTCTACCAGGAGTGACACTCTCACTCTGTAGACTTCATTCCAGCTTTTATCTTTTGTTTTCTAATGGGGAGACTATTTTAGTTTAGGTTTTGTTTCAATTTTTTCCTCATTTGTAAATTTGTTAGTATATTGACATTAATTTTTAAAGTTTGCATCGTGAGACATTCTGTCTTCCAAATGCAACACTAAATTGAGGACCGATGTGCTTTGTTCAAGTGGATAAAACAACTGAATTCCAGACAAAGAGGTGAGAGTGACAGCCCACGACATCAAGGCCACATTCGACCGAGTGTGGCATCAAGGAGCCCTCGTAACACTGGAATCAAAGGGAACAGGTCAAGCTTTCCACTGGTTGGATTCATACCTGGCACATAGGAAAATGGATGTTCGAAGTCAGTCATCTCAGCTCCAGGACATCTCTGCAGGAGTTCCTCAGATAGCATCTTAGGTACAATCAACTTCAGCTGCTTCATTAATACTCATACTTCCATCATAAGGTCAGAAGTGGGGATGTTCTTTGATGATTGTACATTGCCCAGCAGCATTCTTGACTCCTCAGATACTGAAGTAGCCCATGTTCAAATGCAACACGATCTGGACAATATCCAGGTTTGGGTTGGCAGGTGGCAAGTAACATTTGCATTAAAAAATATGAGGCAATGACCATCTTCAATAAGAGATTATCTAATCACTACACATTGACATTCAGTGGTGTTGCCATCACTGAATTCCCCCACTATCAATATCCTTGGGTTCACTATCAACCAGAAACCCAACTAGACTCATCACATAAATACAATGGCTGCAAGAGCAGATCGAGACTATGAATACTGCAGCAAGTAACTCACTTCCTGACTCCCCAAAGCCTGCCCACCATCTACAAGGCACAAGTCAGGAGTGTGGGGGAATACTCTTCACTTTCCTGGATGAGTACAGCTCCAACAACATTCAAGGAGCTTGACACCATCCAGAACAAAGAAATGCTCAGTAGCAGCCACGTGTACTATCTACAAGATGCACTGCAGAAATTCACCAATGATCTTTCGATTGCACCTTCCAAATCCATGACCATTTCTATCTGGAAGGGCAAGGGCAGTAGATACATGGGAAGACAATCTCCTGCAACTACCTCTCCAAATCACTTACCATCCTGACTTGGAAATATATCGCTGATCTGTCAGTGTCGCTGGCTCAAAATCTTTGAATTCCCTCCCTAATATCATCATGGGTCAACCCATAGCAGGTGGACTGCAGCAGTTCAAGAAGGCAAGCTCTCCACCACCTTCTCAAGGGGCAACTAGGGACGGGCAATAAGTGCTGGCCCAGCCAGCGATGCCCACATTCCTCAAGTGAATTTTAAAAAGTTATGTATAATAGTTCAGTTCAACCTCAGCTGAAATATTGCATCCAGTTCTAGGTGCTGAACCTTAGGAAGGGAATGGTGGAATCGCAGAGAGTACAGAAGTGGTTTAATACAATGGTTCCCAGAATAATGAATATCAGTTATGAAGGAAGATTGAAAAAGCTGGGACTGTTCTCCTTGGAGAAGGATGAGAGGAGATCTGATTGAAATGGTCAAAATCATGAGAGGACTGGATAGAGTAAATAGGAAGAAAATGTTCCCACTCACGTAAGGATCAATTGTAAGAGGGCTTGGGTTTAAAGTGATTAGTAATTGAAGCAACAGCAATACACATGAATTGGCTTTAATGCGATTGAAGAATTTAGACCGCTACTTGTAGAAGGTGAACTTTCCTTACCTGTGTTGGCTATAACACGATTCCGGCCACATTAGCGTAAAAGGCGTGGCTATTGCACAATTTTCTTATAATGCGAGATCGCACAAGAATGGAACTATCACGTTACATCAGAACCAACTGTATAGGGAAAGCTTTCTTTTCCACACAGCACGTGGCTAGAGTCTGGAATGCACTGCCTGAGAATGTGGTAGAGGCAGGTCCAATCAAGACAGTCAAAAGGAATTGAGATGATTATTTGAAAAGGAACTGTGTCCAAGGTTACAGGGAGAAGGCAGGAGAATGGTGCCAACAGATGCTCAGTTAGAGAGCTTGTGCAGACACAAGAGGTCTTACTGGTCTCCTTTTTATGCTGTAACAATTCAGTGAAACACAGTCAGCCACCTTAAACAGTATTTCAGTATTATAAGAGGTTTGCACATTTTATGTAAGTGGCTTATAGATGGCCAGGTGGCAGCTTCCATCAATTGTCTGAGTTCATTTGAAATCTGGATGTCTTTTGTGTATGCTTTTCCTAATATCAAACCTTGGATAAACCTTTACTGTGGATACTTGATGCTCAGCACAGCCAGAATCCCGCTTTAACAGCAATGCAAAGTTCGACAATTTCTTCTGAGGTCTCAAATTTGCCTTTGTACTGTTCCATTTTCATTGACATAAAAAGCCGAAAGTAGTGTAAAATTAGATTCAGTTTACAGCTGTTTGCATTCCAACCGCACAGATCTAAAATGGAAACTCTTCAAGTCAATGTTGGAGGTTAAACTTTGAGAACAGTTTGAATGGAGCAGTCCTAAGATAATAGCATTTGCATTGAGTCAGCTGCCAATGAGTTTTAAATGACTTTCAAAGTGTTGGAAAGTGACAGGTATCAAGGAGGTGTAAGTGTGGTTCTTTCAATATCAGAAGCACTTAAGTTATGTCAACAGAATATAAATGGATTCACTGTACTTATGCAATTGGGTATAACGTATACATTATAAATGCTTCAGTGAGGATAAAAACAACCTGTCTTCTCAGTACTAAGAATAACACCACCTACACTATGGCCTACACGTGACTCCAGACCCACAGCAATGTGATGGATTCTTAAACTGCCCTCCAGCCAACAATGCCCCCCCATCCCATGAGTGAATTTTACAAAATGATACAAAAGTCCTACAGTCAATCCATTTTCAGGTGAAGAATCAGCGTTGAAAACACAGCATGAACCCAACCAGGAAACCCAAAGTCAGCTGTTTGCACAGTCAATACTAAAATATTTTATGTAGCTATCAATGCTAGTTGTACCTTCAAGGATAGATTGAGCAAATGCCTAGTGGCCTTCTTATCTGGAAGCAGTTGAAAGATACATTTTAGGAGAAAAATAGTGGGCAACGGCGATGGGTAGGAATTGGAAGAAAAGTGGTGCTAAAACCCAATTGCATGAATTGTAGTTTTGAGGAAGAGAGCTATTTCTGGCTCCACAAAACAAGATTATTTCTTTTTCTACACAGCGACCTCAGAAAAACTCGAAATGGGGCACCCCCCCATGTTCATCAAGTCACTGAGGTCTACAGTACAGATCTTCAGCTTACTCTACTCCCAGTTTGTGTGAGAGGGCCTATAGTCGAAATTAGGATCCTCATAAGTCATATAGTCATAGAGATGTACAACATGGAAACAGATCTTCCGGTCCAACACGTCCATGCCGACCAGATATCCCAGCACAATCTAGTCCCACCTGCCAGCACCCGGCCTATATCCCTCCAAACCCTTATTATTCATATACCCTTCCAAATGCCTCTTAAATGTTGCAATTGTACCAGCTTCCACCACTTCCTCTGGCAGCTAATTCCATTCACATACCACTCTCTGTGTGAAAAAGTTGCCCCTTAGGTCTCTTTTATATCTTTTCCCTCTCACCCTAAACCTATGTCCTCTAGTTCTGGACTCCCCGACCACAGGGAAAAGACTTTGCCTATTTACCCTATCCATGCCCCTCATAATTTTGTAAACCTCTATAAGTTTACCCCTCAACCTCCGACGCTCCAGGGTAAACAGCCCCAGCCTGTTAAGCTTCTCCCTATACCGCAAATCCACCAACCCTGGCAACATCCTTGTAAATCTTTTCTGAACCCTTCAAGTTTCACAACATCTTTCCGATAGGAAGGAGACCAGAATTGCACGCAATATTCCAAAAGTGACCTAACCAATGTCCTGTACAGCTGCAACATGACCTCCCAACTCCTGTACTCAATACTCTGACCAATAAAAGAAAGCATACCAAATGCCTTCTTCACTATCCTATCTACTTGCAACTCCATTTTCAAGGAGCTATGAACCTGCACTCCAAGGCCTCTTTGTTCAGCAACACTCCCTAGGACCTTACCATTAAGTGTATAAGTCCTGCTAAGATTTGCTTTCCCAAAATGCAGCACCTCGCATTTACCTGAATTAAACTCTGCAACATATTGTACATAGCTGCCAGAGACAACTGAATACAACTTCACTCAAAACCAAATACTTTTCCTGGAATACAGGACACTTGTTCCCAAAATTGGGCTTCAAAAGGCAGTTGGTCAAATACCACATTTGTAATAGTTATTGCTGTCCTGTATAATGGGGTAATCTTATTTCTGCTTAAACTCTTTAAGTTCCTGTATTTTACCGAAAAGAAATTAACTATTTTGTGATTGATTTTTGTTCAAATGAGAAGTTCCCTGTTAAACATGTGCAGTAATAGGCAGATGCTAAGATGGTAGTGGAGTGGCATGGCTGCGGGCTCCTAAGCTCAGAGTTCACCTGCACCTTCTGCTTTGGCATGTTTTCTTCTTCTTACGGTTTTTTTTCTTTTTCCTTTTATCTTCACCTTCTAACGTCGTGGGGAAGCCGGGTGCTGTGTTGGTGGTGCCAGTTGGCTCGAGTGAAGGCAGCGCCTGGAGTGGGGAATGTCTGGAGAGATCTTGCCAATGCCCTGTGTTTGTGTTTGTAGACTCCTTTGTTCACAAAATGAACTCTATTTATGTAATTTCCTTTTTATTCCTTTTGTACTCTGGAGGCTAGGTTCTGGCAAGGACTGGGGTGGAAGGACTGTGATTCTGAACTTTTTATTCCTTTATTATTCTATTTCCTTTCCATGATTTTGTATTTTTCATAGAATCCCTACAATGTGGAAACCAGCCATTTGGCCCAACAAGTCCACCCTACCCTCCGAAGAGTAACTCGTCCAGTCCCAGTCCCCGACCTTATCACTCTACATTTACCCCTGATTAATGCACCTTATCCACACACCCCTGAACACTATGGGTAATTTAGCATGGCCAATCCACCCTAACCTGCACATCTTTGGACTGTGGGAGGAGACCGGAGCACCCAGAAGAAACCCAAGCAGACATGGGGAGAATGTGCAAACTCCACACAGTCACCCAAGGGTGAACATCGATCCCGGGTCTTCTCTCAGAGGATTGTGAGTCTTTGGGACTCCTTGCCACAGAGAGCTGTGGGGGGACAGAGTCCTTGCGTATATTTTAGACTGAGGTAGATTCTTGACCTGTTGGGTAATCAAGGGTTACGGGAAAAGAGTGGGAAAGTAGACATGAAAAATGTCAGCTCAGCCATGATCCTATTCATGGAGGTGTAGGCTTGATGGGCCGAATGGGCTTACTTCTGTTATTATTTCTTATGGGTCTTTGTGATGTCATGAATATTTAGATTAATTTCCACAGTTTGAATTTGTAGGAATCATCTTAAAATTATATCTTTGGCACTGGATTTAAAGATTTGTTGCTTCCAGTGAGATAATTAATGAATTGATGTCCATGTTATTTTTGCTGCAACACTCAATAATTATATCCTTTCTGTAACTGTACCACCAAAGGCTTTTTATGAAAATTTTCACCAGATAATATTTGTTTACACATGCACTATAATCTTTTTAATAAAATCTATAAATTGTTCTTCATCTAATGATTAGCTGTTCGGGTAATCCATTCAAGGAGCACTGACTGAGGGAAACCTGCTCTGAAATTGATTAGCAATAGTCCTGCTGCCTATTCTCCATAACAGGTAAGCTTGAAAACATTTTCCAAATGCTGTTTCAAAGTCTAAACACTTGCATCTAGTTACCATTTGCAACATCTTGACCTTAGATGATAAGTCAAGTTCCTAGGCACCAACACTTGGATCTTGCTGGCTGTCAGAGCTGGGAGCTGATGAAATAATCAGGCATGTTGGTTCCAGACTCTTGAGATTATTATCTCCTCCAGGTTGAATGAAGGTAAAGACTTCCATGAATTTTGGTTTGATTTACTATTGTCACATGTACCTAAGTACAGGGAAAAGTTTCATTTTGCATGTAATAAAGACCGATCATAACATACAACGACATAGAGATCATTGGGTGTTTAGGCAGAGTGAAGCATACAAGGTTATGGGTGTCCAGGAGGTGAAAAAAAGCAAGATCAACATTAGATTTGAAATTATAGAGGTCCATTCAACAGGCTAAGAACAGCAGGGAAGAAGCTGTCCTTAAACCTGTTGGTAGGTATGTTTCTGTATCTTCTGCCTGACAGAAGAGGTTGGAAGATAGTATTACTGGGCTGGGAGGGGTCTTGGATGATATTGGCAGCCTTTCCTTGGCAACATGAAATGTAAATGGAGTCCATGGATGGGAGGTTGGTTTCTGTGATGGTCTGGGCTGTGTTCACAACTTGCTGTCATTTCTTACAGTGCCAGGAAGACCAGTTGCCATACCAAACCATTATGCAATCAGATAGAATGCTTTCTATGTGCGTCTGTAAATGTTGGTGAGGGTTGTCAGTCAAGCGTTATAGGGACAGATTCAAAAGAAACTTAATGAACTAGAAGATTAGTGTGCATTCCTGGCATCAGTATGCTCTAAAGTCAAATGCCTGAATGTGATTAATAAAGAGATAATATGGTAAATTTTCATTTCAACCTAGTGAGATGTAACCTGTTGGAATGAGCTACCTACATATTAGATAAGCAATCTGACACTGAAACAACAGATGATCCACTCTGCCAAATTACTGCTTAGACAGTGAAGGTGAAAATTACTCCAATTCATTGATTTTATGCAAAAGAGAACTAAACATTAAAAAGGGGCAATTATGTTGGAACAACTGTTTTAAAATTTGTATTAAATATGGTCACATCTGTGTCTCATTTACTAATGAGTGAGTCATACAAGAGTTTTTGATGGAATACAGCATCACACTAAAGCTTCAGTCAAGACTACATCATCGAGCTGTGACTATAAAGTAGAGTGCATAATTAGTTTTCAATCTGCACACCCCCATGACATCTAAAAGCTTGAGCACAAAATTCTAGATTGACAATCCAATGCAGTATTGATGCAGTGCTACATTGTCACAGGTGTTATCTTTCCGAAGAGATAAGGAACTGAGGCACTTTTCCTCAATTAAATATAAAAGGCATCACGGTACAATCTTAAAGAAGAGTGGGGAGTTTTTTTTTCTTGCCTCGAGCAATTTTTAACTGTCAATCAATGTCACTAAAACAGATTATCTTGCTGTTCCTGAAAGTTTGGCACTGTGTTTCCTACATTACAATGATGACGACATTACAAAAGTGCTTCATTGTCTGGTAAATGTTTTGAGATATTCTGAGATTATGGAATGGGCTACATAAACACATAGAGTCATAGAGTTGCACAGCTTGGAAACAGACCCTGGATTAGTGGTGCTGGAAGCGCACAGCAGTTCAGGCAGCATCCAAGGATGATTTTACTGCTCCTCGGATGCTGCCTGAACTGCTGTGCTCTTCCAGCACCACTAATCCAGAATCTGATTTCCAGCATCTGCAGTCATTGTTTTTACCTTGGAACAGACCCTTCAGTCTAACTCATCCATACCAAACAGATATTCTAAATTAATCTCGTCCCATATGCCAGCATTCAGCCCATATCTGTCTAAACCCTTCCTATTCATATACCCATCCAGGTGCCTTTTAAATGTTATAATTGCACCACTTCCTCTGGCAGCTCATTCCATACACACATCACTCTGCATGAAAAAGTTATCCCTTAGGTCCCTTTTAAATCTATCCCTTCTCACCTTAAACCTCTGGATTTGGACACCTTCATTCCAGGAAAAAGATCTTCGCTATTCACATATCCATACCCTTCCGAACTTTATAAACCTATACAAGGTCATCCCTCAGCCTTCAACGCTTCAGAGATAACAGCCCCAGCCTATTCAACCTCTCTTTATAGGTAAAACCCTCTAACCCCAGTAACATCCTTGTAAATGTTTTTTACACCCTTTCAGGTTTAACAGCATCTTCACCATTTGCATTCTTTTGAATCTGACCCTATAACGCTTGACTGAGAACCCTGACCAACACTTACAGATGCACATAGAATGCAAATTCAGATTTTTCTACCCTTGCTATAGAGGTCCTTACATCAATTCCTTCCTTGATGTAGAAAATATTCCATTTGTTAACGGCATTTTGGAGAATTTCAAGGCATTAAAATTAATGCTAATTCAAATTATATGAGGCAATATTACAGATTGCCTTACAGTTATGTAGGCAATAGTAATTTATATCCTTATAGCAACTATGCACTTATATTGACAATGTCCCAACAACGCCCTAAAATAGATGGTAGAACATTTGGGAGTGTCATTATCCAATTCATAGCCAAAGATATTTAGCATGTAGATACAAAAGAACTGCTGATGATGCAAATCAGAAACTATACAGAAATTGCTGGAAAAGCTCAGCAGGTTTGGCAGCATCCATGGAAAGAAATCAGCGTTAACCATTCTGAGGAAGGGTCACTCTCCCTTAAACATTAAGACCATAAGACAGTAAAACATAGGAGCAGAAATTAGACCATTCAGCCCATCGAATCTGCTCCGCCATTCAATCATGGCTGATATGTTTCTCAAGCCCATTCTCCCACTTGGTCCCCTCTACACTCAAGAACCTATGTATTTCAGTCTTAAATATACTCAGTGGACTCTGATTTCTGTCCACAGCTGAGCTTTTCCAGCAATTTTTGTCAGTATTTAGGATGTCCTTATTTTGGTAAAATGCTATGGAGGGTTGTAGAGTTTGTCATATTCCATGGATTATAACACCATATCACCATATCACCAATTGAACTTTTAATTAGAACATTTCATATATGGCCAAAAAAAAATGTCAGATGTATATTCCATGATCATCTGGAGATGTAGACCCTGAGATGTCACAGAAAATGTCAGATGTATATTCCATGGTTGTCTGGAGAGGGAGACCCTGCGATGTCACAACTGACAAGGTGTTAAGGAAATTTCAAAGGAATGGATTAAAAGGGAGAAAATAAACTGAAAACTATCTGTAATTTCCTGGAAATTATCACAAACTGTAAACATGATGAGAGAAAGGAGAGCAGTCTGGACACGAGAAATGTTTTATGTCTTTTTATTTCAAGAATACACAAGAACGGGGCTAAAAGCCTGGCCTATGTGTGCTAGCGAAAGAAAGAATTCTAGTGAACTGTGGTCGTCAAGTATGCAAATAGGCTGAAGCATTTGTGTACTACCCTTGCTTGAACACTGGTGCACTGTGAAAGTCAAAGTTGAACAGCCACCCACTACAGAGGAACCTCGATTATCCAAACGAGATGGGCGGGCACTATTTCATTTGGATAATTTATTATTCAGTTAATTGATTCAATGCCTTTTGTCTGGGGCTCGGAGTTTTCTGTTAAGTCTGTTCCCATTCAGGAGATGAAGCAGCAGCACAATGCACGCAAGCACCAGCCCCCAACATCGTCCAACACC
>NC_057711.1:135405069-135424392 GCF_004010195.1 Chiloscyllium plagiosum
AAACATCCACCCCCCCCCGTCCACCACCAACCCTATTCAACACCATCCCTGCACACCCACCTCCACACCCCTCCCAACCCCATCCCCTCTCTGGGGCAGCCAGATTGGACACCAGCAACAAGACTGCTGCTGCTGCTGCTTTTTGGGAGAGGGGGTGTGGGTCTCCAAATGGCGCACACACACGTGCACAGAGCTCCCCCCCCCACCCCACACACACAGACACACACACACAATCTTTTACTACAACTTTTTGACAGGTTCCACCTTTGCCCTGTACCGGACAATGTTGGAGAGATTATCTGGGGAAGGGGGTGGTGGGTAGTTAGGGTACTCCATGAAAAGTGTGGGGAGTGAGAGAGAGAAAGAGAGGGCGAGAGGTCAGACATTTGGAGACCGTACCTGGACTCCCATCGATGTTCAGTAAGCCGAATTCACTTTTAATCAAAAGACGTGATCAGTGTTGGCAATACGTCTTTGATATAATGTTTCTATTGGGACTTCGAGATCTCCTTTGGATAATCCAATTTTGGATAATTGATATTCGGATAATCGAGGTCCCTCTGTATTCACCTTGGTATTGCAGGTAAAGGGCAGTCATCCTATGAGTACCAGAAGTCAGCTAACCTGTAAAGCAGTCAAAAGAAAGCAGGACAAAAGAAGGACCATTTCACTCTGAGTTTTTCCAGTCAGTCGCCATTGAAAGAACCAGGATAAAGGAATTTTTAATGAGTCTGCAAAGGCAAGAAAACCTGCCCTACTGTTAATGTTTTACTCTATAATCATTACCAATGACCCCAAAAATGACCTGCACATCTTGTAACTTTAATCTTCATTTTTGGAATCAGATGACACATCAATATGTAAGTAGATTGCATTACTATTTCTGCTCACGCTGTTGAACCACACTCTGCATGGCAGCTGTCCAGCATCTCAGAAGGAACACAAGGACTCACAGGACCACTGACAAAGCAGAATCTAATATTTGCTTGGATTCCTCCATCATCCATGTATAATAATGCTTCTGGCAGTTCCATCAGTTGTGCTCCTGTTATTGTGACTATTGCTAAAGACCCTTCAACAGCCTAGGAGTCAGCAAGTACCTGGTCTTGATAAATCCTTTCACTAGCTGGTTTCTCAGCTTTTGAGAGTGTGGTGCTGGAAAGGCGCAGCAGGTCAGGCAGCATCCGAGGAGCAGGAGAATCAATGTTTCGGGCATAAGCTCGGCCTGGACAATCACAAAGGCCAACCTCCCATCTATAGAATCCATCTACCAGGATCTCCCATCTTCTGTCAAGGAAAGGCCGGCAGCATTCTCAAAGACCCATCCCACCCTGGCAATGTTTTTCTACAATCTCTACTATCGGGGAGACGGTACAGAAGCCTGAACAAACGCATCTTCCAGTTTCGAAACACTTCCTACTCTACTGTTGTTAGAATACTGAATGGACTCACAAACCCTTAACATTCGCCTGTACCTGTGTTTTTATTTTTGCCACCCCATAATAAGTGTATACCATTCTAACAGCTGTCAAGGCCTCCTAGCTAAGAGTTTGACCTAAAATACAACAAAATATCAATCATCCCGATGTGATGATGCTGCTCCTTTAACAGAATATTGCATAACTTAACCTATCTGAAAACTGAACAGAATATCCCAACTTAATGACGCTGTTCCACTACTTGCAACAATCCGCATAAACACTCCTTGGCACAAAAGGTCAAATCAAATATCAGGGATAACAGGAGAGAGAGATGGCAGATAGATTCAGGATAGAACATTTTCTTCCATCTAGCTGTTCCTTTGACCAGCAGCCTCAAGCTGACTGACTGCAATCCTTGGCTTTTCTCAAAAGTATTGTACGAGATAGAATTGCCAAAAGGTCTGGCTTGGATGGGTTTTAGGGCCAATTTGATTATTGCTAACTGATACTGCTTCAAGCAAAAGGCTGTCAAGTTTAAAAAAGAACACTTGTACAAAGGGGAGTAGCCAATTCCCCCAGCTCAGGTTTGGCCTGATTTGGTTTAGTATGTTTTTTTCTGGCTGTTCCCAGAGAAAGCAGTCAGTCAGTTTGAGGCTGCGGGTCAAAGGAACAGCTACATGGAAGAAGTGTTCTATCCTGAATCTATCTGCCATCTCTTTCTCTCTCCTGTAATATCCTGTACTTGATTTTACCTTTTGTGCCAAGGAGTGTTTATGCAGATTGTTGCAAGTAGTTGAACAGCATCATTAAGTTACAATAGTCGTTCAGTTTTCAGAAAGGTTAAGTTATTTTATATTCTGGTCTCTCTTGTTTGTGTTTCATTCAGTAATCTTGCAAATAAATTCTGTTTTGTTTAAAACTAAGTAGTTTGACCAGCTGCATCCCTCCTGGAATATCCACTTTACACCTGCTTTAAACAGCTCGCAAAGTTAGGGTCCGGGTTACCTCCTTGAAATGTTTTGAGGGTGTCCGGCCTGGTCTATAACACACAGTTGTACAAAACTCGAGTACTGCTGAAAAAGAGACATGTTTTGTGAAAGCTTTTCATCTTCTGTTCATCAGGACAACTTACAAGAAAACAAGCTCAAAGAGAAAAACAACATTTATACTGCATAAAAGGAAAATGCTGATTTGTAGTCAAGGGGACTCTGATTCCTCGAGGGATTGCTCCAAGTTGGTATTCCTGTGAATTTTCCTGTTGAATTCAAGACAAGAAGCTTCCGCAAAATGTGTCTTTCTTAATGAATTACTCAATATGACAGAATACTGAAGTATGAAACAACAAATATATTCAAGCTTCAAATGCATTGAGTGCTGAAGGTTACGTTGCATTCAACCACACATCAACTTCCTGCCTTCACTGAGACACTGTGCTTGTTGCTGTCACATAGTTTTAATGCCACTATTCTTCCCACTCTGGGATATTGGACATTGTTATGCCTGTGGCTGCTGGATGCATTGCAACCTCCATCCAGGCTTCCGTGGTCAGGCAGGGAAGGTCTCCCAAGGCCATGGGTGAGGCACGGCACATCCTACAGTTCTCGGACACACTAAAGAAAATCCGCAGGGAGGGACTGCTGAACAGAAGAGCCACCCACTTGAAGAGGTGATGCCCCGAATCCTGTGGGATTCGTGGAGTTGTCAGCCAATCAGTTTGGTGAGTGGCTCCAGGGATGGTAGTTCCTGCCACTAAGGGTAAGAGTCCAAGCCTTCACTGACTCAGCCCACACACAGCACTTTGTGGATGAAGGGCAGGTTTGTGCTTCATCTGTCGGCTTGCCTCTAGGGTGAGGGTAATGGCAGTTGTGAGGGGGTGTAACTACTGCCCCCGTGTAAGATTTTGCTCCTTATTTTTCTCTTCATAAGTGCTCCCTGTCCTACCGAGTGGTTCCAAACATTTTAATCAAGATTTATATAATTTGCAGCATTTTTCTTTCATTGAAAGATATTTTGTTGATTATTTTTATTCACTTGTTGGAAATGGGCATCACTGGCTGGGCCAGCATTTATTGCCCATCCTTAATTGCCCCTTAAGAGGGTGGAGGTGAGCTGCCTGCTTGAACAGTACAATCCATGTGTTGTAGGTTGACCCACAATCCCCTTAGGGAGGGAATTCCAGGATTTTGACCCAGCGACACTGAAAAAATGGTGATAGTGTTCTCATGTGACTGCTGCACTTGTCCTTCTAGGCAGAAGTGGTTGTGGGTTTCGAAGGTGTTGTCCAAGAATCTTTGATGTATTTTTGCAGTGCATCATGTAGATAGTACACACTGCTGCTACTGAGTGTGAGAGGAAGTGGTTGATTATGGATGTGGTGTCAATCAAGTGGGCTGATTTTTACTGCATGGTGTCAAGCTTCCTGAGTGTTGTTGGAGCTACACCCATCCAAACATCGTTGATCTCGCACTTTACGCCTCCTTTAATAAAGCCTGGAATACTGTAGGCTTTATTAAGCTCTCTCAATCTGTCCTACCTCTTTTAATAACTTGCCCTCATACAGGTCCCTCTGCTTCTCCACCCCCATTGAAGGTGTGCCCTTCATTTAACGTTGGCCCCCTCATTTTCCTTACTAAAGTGTATCACCTTACTGTAGCGTTGTGGATTAAAGATTCTGACATGTTATCATAATGGAAAGCATTCGCCTCATTCAGGTTCCAACACTTGTTGTTGCTTTATTTTGATGAGTTGCCTTAAGGGTTCAGTCAATGATACTGAATTAGACATAAATTTTGTTAATTAGTTGACCATCCCTAAAAATCTTTGCAGGTCATGAACTGATTGTGGGATGGTATACTCCTTCAGAGCTGTTGCATTTGATCACGGTCGATAATGTGTTAATAAAATCATGAGGGGCATAAGCAGGGTAAATAGCAAAGGTTTATTCCCGAGGGTGGGATGATCCAAAACTAGGGAGCGTATTTTTAAAGTGAGAGGGGAAAGCTTTAAAAAAGGACATTGGGGCAATTCTTTTACACACCCATGCATCATGGGAGTTCACCCACCATGGCAATGATGTTCGTTCTGATTGTAAGTACTTTGTTTTCATTCCCTAGGCCATTTCAACCTATAACCATGCCACTGTTTTAAAGGTTTCCCCTTACCTACCACTAACCCTCCTCATGACGCCTTTGGTTGTCTGGCAGCACCTCATCTCAAGACCACTCCTAGGTTCTGAGGAAGAGCCACTGGACCGGAAATGTTAACCCTGATGTCTCTCCATTAATGCTGCCAGACTTGAGTTTCTCCAGAAATTTCTGTTTTTGTCCCACCATTCATACAGTTACTCAGTGTAGCTTTTAGCTCAGTCTTGCTTCTGCTCTTCCCTTAACAGGTAGGAACCGCCTCCAGCCTTGACTGTTGATTTTTGTTGAATCTTGCCATGAATTTGTGTGCTGCTGATTGCTCAAGTTGTTCATAGCATTGCCCACCACATTATAATATTTAATTATTATAATTAATTATTATAATTAAACTAAACTCTAGAGAATACTCATTCTCTAGTAACTAATATCTCCTCATTCCAGACATTAGTTACTAATGCCTGAACTGCTTCAAATGCATTAACAAACTTCAGTAAATAGGGTGACCACTACTATACACACTACCCCAGATACAGTCTCAGCAATGGTGAGGGCTGCAGATGCTAGAGATCAGAGCTGAAAATGTGTTGCTGGAAAAGCGCAGCAGGTCAGGCAGCATCCAGGGAATGATTCCTGAAGAAGGGCTCATGCCCGAAATGTCGATTCTCCTGTTCCTTGGATGCTGCCTGACCTGCTGCGCTTTTCCAGCAACACATTCACAGTCTCAGCAATGCCCAGTTTAACTGAAGGGTTAATCAAATGCTTTCTGGAAATCTAAATATGATACATCCACTGGTTCCCTTTATCCACAGCACAAGCTATTTCTTCAAAGGACTCCAATAAGTTAAGTGTGATTACCCTTGGTAAAGTCATGTTGGCCTGCCTACCTATCTTATATGTATCTAAGTTCCCTGCTATAACATTTTTAATAATAGCATCAAAAATTGTCCCTTCATTATCTGTTTTATCATAGAATCCCTATGGTGTGGAAGAAGGCCATTTGGCCCATTATGTCCATACTGGAGAGCATCCCATCCAGACCCACCCCATTCCTGTAGCCCTGCTTTTCCCATGGCTAATCTCCGCTGGACACTGGGGCAATTTAGCATGGCCAATCCACCTAACCTTCACATCTTTGGACTGTAAGAGGAAACTGTAGCACCCCCCTACAGACACAGGGAGAATGTGCAAACTCCACACAGACAGTCACCCAAAGGTGGAATCAAACCCAGGTTCCTGGCACTGTGAGGCCGCAGTGCTAAACACTGAGCTAATATGCTTGGACACCTCTGTCAATACCAGCATTTTATTTCGAGATTGTGAAAAGAGAACGATGGAATTTAAACACAAATATGACTGCAATATTTCTCCAGGCCTCTGGCAACAAATCCTGTACAGTAGCGCACTGCGAAATATGGTGTAAAAGTTGTAAACCTGCATTGAACCTCATTGTAAAGTATATAAAAGATGTTTTGATCAAAAATTTCAAAGTCTGCATTTCACACACTCAGCTGGTGCAGAGTTTTTTTTTAATCAAATAATTCAAAGGGTGTAATTCATTCCCCAAGGTTCACACATTTTGCATATTTTAATCAAAAAAATTCAAAACTGTTCTCAGAGTCAGACTAATGCCTTCAGTCAATGTTTCAAAAGCTAGTGTAATTTCCAGAGGGTAACACATTCCAACTTTTAGCAGCAAATCCAAGTCTACTTTGCAGAGTTGACTTTACGAATTTGCACCCTCGGTGTTGAGCTTCACACATCAGCATTGTATATTGGGAACCTGGATATGAATGTCATCACACTCTGCAGGACTCTTCATCCAATCATTTTAAAATGCAGTCATTGACCTGCCTGTCCAACCTCCCAACTGCAATCCTGGCACACATTACACTCAGTAAATACTTGCTCAGAAAGCACCTCAAGGTTAGTCAAAGGAGCAGTTTCCAGATTTTGTGTTTCACTTCATACTAATACAGAAAATATTTAAGCTTCTGGTTTAACAATAACTTACAGTTCTCTGGCACTCCTCATGTACAGAAAGGCTTTTCGGTGCATTTTTTTAAAAAATCACCATTTTTCTTATTTATTCATGCAAACTGCAATGCTGGACTTCTTATTTTTTCATTTTTCTTTTTTTTCACCTTAGAACTTGTACGAAAGAAGCTGTACTGAGGTACCTTGAACCTAAGATGGCACAGTGGCTCAGGGGGTAGCATTGCTGCCTCAAAGCGCGAGAGACCCGGGTTCGATTCCAGCCTCAGGTGACTGTCTGTGTGGAGTTTGCACATTCTCCCCGTGTCTGTGTGGGTTTCTTCCGGGTGCTCTGGTTTCCTCTTACGGTCCAAAATATGCGCAGGTTAGGTGGATTGGTCATGCTAAATTGCCTTATGATGTGCAGGCTAGTTGAGTTAGCCATGAGAATGCAAGGTTACAGGACAGGATGAGTCTGGGTGGGATGCTTTTCAGAGACTTGATGTGAACATAATGGACTGATTGAACTGCTCCTGTGCTGTTGGAATTTGACAATTCTAAGGGGTGACTTATAAACTTCTCACTGTACTCACACTTGTCTGATTTCTCATCTGTGTGTGATGCTCTCCTACTGGACAATAACATGGTGCAGGTGTCCTACGGTCATTGGAGATACAGTAATTGTGATTTAGAGAGGAGCTTAGATGGGATGTACCTAAGCACAGATAAAACGTAGTGTATGGTGGTTAAACAACGACTAGGTGGGGAAATGAGGTAGCACATGTTCCAAAATGTTAGCCCATGTGCCATGGGAAGTGTGGCTTTTTGACTACTCTGCCTTTGCATCGCTAGTGTGGTGCATGCTGGATTGCCAATATTTATCCTGGTCCACAGTGACCTTTCAGAGAAGGCGCAGGTACAAAAGAAGCTGGTTTTTCAGCTGCGCTATCACTGAGTGGCTGCTTTCTCAGGGAATATGCATGGTAAGACAGACATAGAATCAGATGTGAGAGCAGAGTAGGTAGTTAATGAGGTGCACCTGGTAAAATACATCAAGAAATCACACTAGGCCATGCTAAATTGCCCATACTGTTAGGTGCATTAATCAGAGGGAAATGGGTCTGGGTGGGTTACTCTTCAGAGGGTTGGTGTGGATTTGTTGGGCTGAAGGGCTTGTTTCCCCGCTATAGACAGTCTAATCGAGAAAAAACCCTCCAAAAACCTTGACACAGCATTCAATCTAGCCCAGCATTTTTTTTAACCCATTCACACGAGGTTGACATCACTTACAGTGGGTAGCCTTTATCATCTACTCCTATGTATCTTGAGAAAGTGGTAGTGAGCATCTTTCTTGTAAACTTGAATGGCTTATTGGATTCAGTTCAAGGGACAGTTAGAGACACATGACACATGTAGGCTAGATTAGATTCGGTTCCCTACAGTGTGGAAACAGGCCCTTCAGCCCAACAAGTCCACACTAACCCTCCAAAGAGGAACTTAGTAGGCGGCACTGTGGCACAGTAGTTAGCACTGCTGCCTCACAGCGCCAGAGACCCCGGTTCAATACCCGCCTCAGGCGACTGACTGTGTGGAGTTTGCACATTCTCCATGTATCTGCATGGGTTTCCTCCGGGTGCTCCGGTTTCCTCCCACGGTCCAAAAATGTGCAGGTTAGGTGAATTGGCCATGCTAAATTGCCCATAGTGTTAGGTGTAGGGTCTGGGTGGGTTGCGCTTCGGCGGGTCGGTGTAGACTTGTTGGGCCGAAGCACCCGTTTCCACACTGTAAGTAAGTAAGTAATCTAAAAAAGTAACTCACCCAGACTCATTTCCCTCTGACTAATATGCCTAACACTATGGCCAATTCACCTGACCTGCACATCTTTAGATTGTGAGGGGACACCCACGCAGACAGTCGCCTGAGGCTGGAATTGAACATGGGACCCTGGTGCTGTGAGGCAGCAGTGCTAACTACTGAGCCACCATGCTGCCCTGACTGGGGAAGGATGACAGATTTCCTTCCATTAGAAATATCAATGGGATTGATGCTTTCCACAATACTTCATGGATTGTTGTTCGAGATACATTGAACTTAATGAATTGAAACTTGCCAACTACTGCTATGAGATTTGAATTCAAATCCCCAGGTTATAAGCCAAGCCTCTAGTTTACAAATTTAGTAACATAACCACAATGCTATCATTCACAACCAAGTTGTTATGATATTCAGGTTTGGGGAAAACTTAGCGGTGATGATATTCCAGGATATAACTGCTTTTGCCAATCTCAATGGTGCAGGATGTGGCACTGGCAGTCTATGCTGAGCTAAGCTTCTGCAATGCTACAGTGAACCCTATATATTTATATAGTGCAGGAGTCAGTGGAACAGAGAGGAATGTGTCCAATGCAGAATTGCCATTCAAACACATTACTTTCACTCTGTATGTTGCTGAGGTTTAGCTCTATTGTGGGAGCACTAATCTGGGCAAGTGGGTGTATTCCCTCACACTCCTGTCTTGAGCTTTATAAGTGGTGGAAGGAGTTCAAATGGTCAGTAGGTGATTCAATCATCACAAAATATTGATAATTAGTCTTGCAGTTTATGCCACAACATTGGTATGACTCCAGATATGATCTTGGTCAATGGTAACCAATTCACACCTTCCATCTACAAGATGCGAATGATGTTAGACTCAGTGATGCCATTAAAAGTCAGGGTAGTCATTTCTGCCACTGATATGGTTTCCTTGAATGGATTTTACAAAGAAAAAAACTGAAATGGTAGGTGCATTCAATGTAGTGAGGTAGGACTCTGCATCAGGCAACACAAGTGTTTTGAGAAAAGTAAAGGAGGAAAACCGTGTAAAAAGTCGATTAGTTTTTGTCTCACTGGAGAGCATATGTACAATTAGAGATACCTGCTGGAGCCCTGCGGGAATCCTGACACATTGTTCTTCAGGGGAATGATCCAGGAGGTGTGAATTTTATGATGGATAATTCCCTTTGTGACCCATAGTAAACATCACCAGTTTGAGCTAAAATCCAAGATTTTGGTCAGCTCTGATATAATTAATTGATTATTTTTCAGGAATTGTTGCATAGCAAAAAACAAGGCTAACATTGCATCATCACAGATTGACTTTCTAATCACTCACATGGATCCTCTGTCTACTCTCCTTCAAAGCTCCCACTTCTTCTCCCACAAGCCAAGTCCTCCTTGACCATCTGATTAACCTTCCCAACCACCCCTAATGACTTAGTGACCTGACACAAATACACCTCTGACCAATCAATTACCCTTGACCGATATTGAATAGTCCACCTGACTAAATAATCCCCTGAAAACCCGATAATTCCCCTACCAGAACTCACAACTCCCACTTCACAACTACCCATTCCAAACATGACTTGATGACTCACCTCCACTTCACTACCTCCAACTGGACTTTGTATCATCTCACTACTGCTCTGATCTGATCTGATTATCCCCCTACCCGATAAGCGACCACTCATCCCAATCAACCAACGCTGCTGATCTGCTAATAATCACCTCTGAACAGATCTCACAGTGTCCACCTCAAAACTTGACCAGCCTGGGACTAATTGTTCCTCCTAACCAGACATGACCTGCCTGCCCAACACCCAATCTGATGCCTCACCCATCTACTCACTTCTTCCTCACTCTGCAATTGCATCTGCCATCCTCTCCACCTGGTATCTTACCCACTAACACCCAACTACCTGCCACCTCAACTGCCTATCATTCTACCTGCTCTACCACTGCACCCAGCAGCCTCCACACCCATCTATCACATCACCATATATACCCACCCACCTTTTCACTCACTAACCTTGTCCATTCCACTCATTCATTCATTCACTGCACCAACAATTAAACTGGACTGTTAAACATACCGTAGTAATTAGTACATGAGAAGGGGATAGGTCTTTTCTTTCCCCTGAAGTGGCAATGCTGCAGCAGAGCTATGTGGGGCATGCTGTGCTCCATTT
The DNA here is from genome assembly GCF_004010195.1 of Chiloscyllium plagiosum. Taxonomy (NCBI): domain Eukaryota; kingdom Metazoa; phylum Chordata; class Chondrichthyes; order Orectolobiformes; family Hemiscylliidae; genus Chiloscyllium; species Chiloscyllium plagiosum. The sequence goes on from NC_057711.1 coordinate 135,415,615, forward strand.
TGCTGCTCAATCTGAGCTCTGAAGAAACGCGGAACAGCATTGAGATGGACAAAAGTTTGAGGTAGACGGCAACCTGACAATGACTGCCACTCATCGTCATAGATTCATACGGCACAGAAAATGTTTATCAGCCCATCAAGTCTGTGCTGGCCATCTCCACTAGTCCAACTTTGCAGCACTTGGCCCATGGCCTTGAACGTTATGATATTTCAGGTGCTCCTTGGAAGATTGCTTTGTGTATATTCTCTGGCAATCTAAAAGAAGATGAAAGTTGCACTAACTCCGAATGGATTCTGACCCAGAAGCTCACCAATTTGAGTTGCTGCTCCAATAGTATTGTGTCATCAGAATAACTTCAATTCCTACAGCTAGGTGATCCTAATTATTGACATCTGATACATTACTATTAGAGTCATAGAGTTGTACAGAATGGAAACAGACCCATCAGTCCAATCCGTCCATGCCGACCAGATATCCCAACCCAATCTAGTCCCATCTGCCAGCACAAGGCCCATATCCCTCCAAACCCTTCCTATTCAGTTACCCATTCAAATGCCTCTTAAATGTTGTAATTGTACCAGCCTCCACGACATCCTCTGGCAGCTCATTCCATACTCGTTCCACTTTCTGTGTGAAAAAGTTGCCCCTTAGGTCTCTTTTATACCTTTCCCCACTCACCCTAAACCTCTGCCCTCTAGTTCTGAACTCCCAAACCCCAGGGAAAAAACTTTGTCTATCTACACTATCCATACCCTTCATGATTTTATAAACCTCTATAAGGTCACCCCTCAGCCTCTAATGCTATAGGGAAAACAGCCCCAGCCTGTTCAACCTCTCCTTGTAGCTCAAATCCTCCAACCCTGGCAACATCCTTGTAAATGTTTTCTGAACCCTTGCAAGTTTCTCAATATCTTTCCGATGGGAAGGAGACCAGAATTGCACACAATATTCCAACAGTGGCCTAACCCATGTCCTGTACAGCCGCAACATGACCTCCCAACTCCTGTACTCAACACTCTGACCAATAAAAGAAATCATACCAAACGCCTTCTTCACTATCCTATCTACTTGTGACTCCACTTTCAAGGAGCTATGAACCTGCACTCCAAGGTCTCTTTGTTCAGCAACACTCCCTAGGACCTCACCATTACATGTATAAGTCCTGCTAAGATTTGCTTTCCCAAAATGCAGCACCTTGCCTTTATCTTAATTAAACTCCATCTGCCACTTCTCATCCAGTTATTCCGGATTAACTGTTTACATCATCATTTAAATGATAGTTGTTGCACCAATTTGGGGGAAGTTAATCCATCTTTAGAGAAAGGAAAAGAATTAGCTGCATTGCTTGAACATTGTTGCAATTACAGTTTTCATTTTCATAAAAATATGTAAACAACAGCTTAGAGTAATTCTGTTCTGCTTAACTGCCTTTAACAATATAATAATCATGACAATGCTACTGGTCTGTTTGGAACAGTTTGATATAAGCATCTTTGGTGCTTTTATTACATAATTACAATGCTTTCATTCCCTTTTCACATACTGTGTCTTGTTTTTGAAAAATGAATGAGTAGAGAGCCAAATCTTTCAGCAACGCCAAATCTAAGCATTTGTTGAATTATCCTTGCAAATCAAGTCTCTCGAATTTTTTGGTTCTCCATTAAAACCTTTATAAATCCTAACCCCCGTGCAAACAATGGTCATAAGAAAAAATGAAAGATGCAAAAGCTGTGAGCAGATGGTTCAGAAGGCTGTGTGTGAATTTGGGCTACTTTGAATTTAATCATGCACTACTCATTTCTCTTTTAACAGTCAATGACTCTTAGCAATTTTTGTAGATGCACCATAGAAAGCATTCTATCTGGTTGCATTATAGCTTGCTATAGCAACTGCTCCTCAACAAGAAACTACACGGAACCCTGAACACAGCACAGTCCATCACACAAACCAGCCTTCCATCCATTGACTACATCTGTACTTCCCACTGCCTCAGAAAGCAACCAACACCATCAAAGATCCCTCCCACCCTAGTTATCCTCTCTTCAACCCTCTTCCATATATATATATATATATATATATATATATAAATAGATTCAAAACCAGCTTCTTCTCCACTGTCATTAGACTTCTGAATGGACATCTCAAATTTTAAAGTTAATGTTAATCTCGGCCTCTGTGCAACTTCTCTGCAGCCGTAACATTATATTCTCGCTGTTCATTACCCTAACGCAGTTTGTATGGTACGATCTGACTGTACTGCATGCAAACCAAAACTTTTCACCGTACCTAGATATTAGATTACTTACAGTGTGGAAACAGGCCCTTCGGCCCAACAAGTCCACACCGCCCCGCCGAAGCGCAACCCACCCATACCCCTACATTTACCCCTTACCTAACACTACGGGCAATTTAGCATGGCCAATTCACCTGACCTGCACATCTTTGGACTGTGGGAGGAAACCGGAGCACCCGGAGGAAACCCACGCAGACACAGGGAGAATGTGCAAACTCCACACAGTCAGTCGCCTAAGGCGGGAATTGAACCCAGGTCTCTGGCGCTGTGAGGCAGCAGTGCTAACCACTGTGCCACCGTGCCGCCCCGATATATATGTGACAACAAAAGATCAAATCAAATCAATGATTTACAAATGCAGTGCACACTGACCACATTAGATCCAGGAGTTTTATCATGCTTGCACTCACCTCAGCAAGTGGGTATATTCCCTCAATATCCCTGTCTTGAGCTTTGTAAGTGGTGGATAGGCTTTGAATGGGTGAATCAATCATCAAAAACTATTGATAATTGGCCTTACACTTTATGACACAGTTGGACATTTCTAGACATGATCTTGGTCAATCTTGGTCAATCCATGCTTCCCACCTACAAGACACTAATGGTGTTAGATTCAGCGATGTTGTTAAAAATTAAATCTGCCACTGTCACGGATTTTCTTTCATGGAGTTTACAAAGAAAAAGACCAAGATGCAAGTTACACTGAACATAGTGAGTTAGGACTCTGCATCAAGCAGCATAAGTGTTTTGAAAATAGTAAAGGAAGAAAACAATGTTAAAAAGTCCAACCGGTTTTTGTACAACTAGAGATACCCCGCAGAAATCCTGACACATTGGAAAAGTATAAACTTATGATGGACAATTCCCCTGCTCTGAAGACACAATGTCCGCTCTGAAGACACAATGTCCTCTCTGAATCAATACACCAAACACCAGAACACTTCCTGTTGTCATTAATATTTGCCTTATAAATATAAATATGAAAGAAATATCCTATTATTTTAACTGTCAGGATATTTTGTAATTGTTGCAATATGACCTTTGACCTACATTTTAAATTTCATAGATTTCATAGAATTCCTACAGTGTTGAATTTGGTCATTTTACATAGCCATTTGGCCCAGCAAGTCCACACCGACCCTCCGAAGAGCATCCCACCCTATCCCTGTAACCCTGCATTTCCCATGGTTAATACACCTAACTTACACATCCCTAGACACGATAGGCAATTTAGCATAGATTCATAGAGTCATAGGCATGTAAAGCATGGGAACAGACCTTTCGGTCTAACTCGTCCATGCTGACCAGATATCCTAACCTAATCTAGTCCCATTTCTCTGCACTTGACCCATATCCATCCAAACTCTTCCTTTTCATATACTCATCCAGATGCCTTTTAAATGAAGCCTCCACCACTTCCTCTGACAGCTCATCCCACACACGTACCACCTTCTGTGTGAAAAGGTTGCCCCTTAGGCCCTTTTGAATCTTTCTCCTCTCACCTTAAACCTATGCCCTCTAGTTCTGGACTCCCCCACTCCAGGGAAAAGACCTTGTCTATTTATCCTATCTATATCCCCCATGATTTTATAAACCTCTATAAGGTCACCCCTCAGCCTCTGACGCTCCAGGGAAAACAGCCCCAGCTTGTTCAGCCTCTCCCTATAGCTCAAATCCTCCAACCCTGACAACATCCTTGTAAATCTTTTCTGAATCCTTTCAAGTTTCACAACATCCTTCCAATAGGAAAGAGACCAGAATTTCACACAATACTCCAAAAGTGGCCTAACCCATGCCCTGCACAGCTGCAACATGACCTCCCAACTCCTGTACTCAATACTCTGACCAATAAGGGAAAGCATCCCAAATACCTTCTTCACTATCCTCTCTACCTGTGACTCCAATTTCAAGGAGCTATGAACCTGCACTCAAAGGTCTCTTTGTTCAGCAACACTCCCTAGGGCCTTACCATTAAGTGTATAAGTCCTGCTCTGATTTGCTTTTCCAAAATGCAGCACCTCACATTTATTCTAAATTAAACTCTATTGCCATTCCTCAGCCAATTTGTCCATCTGACCAAGATCCCGTTGTACTCTGAGGTTACCTTCTTCGCTGTCCACTATATCTCCAATTTTGTGTCATCTGCAAACTTACTACCTATACCTTCTATGTTCATATCCAAATCATTTATGTAAATGGAAAAAAGCACTGGAGCCAGCACCAATCCTTGTGGAACACCACTTGTCACAGCCTCCAGTCTGAAAACCAACCCTCCATCACCACACTCTGTCTTCTACCATGGCCAATTGACCTAGCCTGAACATCTGTGGATTGTCAAAGGAAACCAGAGCACCCGGAGGAAACCCAGCAGACACGGAGAGATTGTGCAAACTCTGAACAGAGAGTCTCCTGAGGGTGAAATCAAACCCTAGTCCCTGGAACTGTGAGGCAGCAGTGCTAACCACTGAGCCACCGTGAATTATTCTTGTTTATTTATACTTAATGTATAAAGAACTGTTTCCCTCCTTTGGATCCCTTTTCCTAAAATATTCGTTCTGTGAATGATCAGGAAAGCAAATAATGACCAGTTTTGTGATTTTAGTTGCACGATGTAGCTTCTGTGCTTTAAAACTTCTTCTCTTAAGGTCAGCCTTAAGTTGACATGCCTGATACAGGACACCTGCTGCTAATCTCCTCAGTCAGATAACTTAGGAACCCAAAGTTTAACTGAACACTACTTACAAACTTATGTAATTTTATGTTGTGCTATCAATGAAAAGCTAACAAAAGTTACAATGCATTTTAAAATTTGTTTTAATGGTTCAATAATTAAAATAGCATTACTGCTTAATAATCCATCTAATAAGGCACAATTATTTTTAGCCATGACAAATAGGAAAGTTTGCGAGACAGCTATTTATTGTGCAGCAATGTATTTACACTTTATCTATGAATTAGCAAATAACAGCACATGACAGTTCCTGAGGCTTAGAGTTACTGGATTGTCAGCACAATCAGATCATTTTTTGATTGACAAATGATGTGTTAAAAAGTGTTTGTGTTAACTTAATTCATCTGCACGTGCGTTAGATCTTTCCTCTTTAGTGATTAAACATTGGTACATCTTCCAAAGTGCAAAATCGGGTCAGGGATAGGGAAGAGTTTCCAGAAGGGTTTTATAGGCTAACATCAGTTTTCTCTTGGGCTCAACTGAACCATAATTAAAAGTTAGTTGAATATTTTCTGTCAAGCAGCTATCAGAAGGCTCTTTAATTATAATCAGGGCGCTACAATTGAGGCCTGATTTTCCTATTTAGCTTTAGCTACTTCCAGGCTGATGGTTATATTTGCATATCCATTTGATTAGTTGTATCTAAGGTAGGCCTTAGGCTTTAAGGGGTTAGTCAATATGTTTATCCAACTTTCAATTGCGTAAGTATTATTTTCAAAGTTTGATTTGTGTTTCTGTAGGTCATTTTAGGACCTAATTTCCCAAGTTTAAAGATTATTTTTCTGGTGGTGTTTATTTTCTTTCTTACAAACAAGCAAGTGAAAATGTAGTTGCTGTAACCGCATAGAATATGCATATCTTAACCCAAAGTTACAGCCATTAACAAGATACTTGCTAAATGAACAATGCTTTGAAATAATAAATTGCATTTTCAGCTAATAAAATTTCTAAATTCATGCTTCATGCTTTTCTAATAATTTTGAAAAGAACTGGATTATCTAATTTAAATAAGATTTTCTGTAATGGTTTAATCCTCTGCAAAATTTTTCAGTGTGACAGAGTGCAGGCTTACATGGAGCAAAGACAATCGTCTCAAATTGTAAAAACCTCAGAGTCACAGGCACAGGTACAAACATGCAAACGGAGTTGTAGTTTATTACTCTTTTCAAAGCATGTTTGCACTTCAGTTAAGAATTATAGTTCTCCAACGCTTTTTCTTTTTAACTCAATCTTTAGATTTTGTGGAAAAACATGGATTTTCAAGGAGAAATATTGTACAAAGACTTAAAAATCTAGCCTGATCTTTCAAGTGTGATATCAAGAAACACTTCTTCAACACAAACTGAAACTTCATTGCCTCAAAAATTGTTAATTATAGATATATTAAAAATTTTAAAATGAAGTTTGAAAGGTTATTAGCTGTTATAGAACAAAGGAACGACATTAAGTTAAGATACAGATCAGCAGTGATAATTTGAATAATTTGAGAGGCTCACTGACCTATTTATGCTCCTCTGTACAACAGAAGAGAGACAGACTTTGGATTTTCTCACTTGATGTGAATTCCTGTCCCTTCATTGTTCACTTGGTTCTGGAGCACGTAACCTACTGTATCATTACTTAATTGGAAATGTTACTACCATTGTTACATCAGTTTAATCAAAGTCATAACTAGAAAGCATGTCAGCCGAGTGAACCGTTTTCCGTAGCAACAATAAAGAGCTAGAACCAAGATGTATGCCCATTTTTGTAGCTCATAAACAGTTCTTGCTGAATGTTAATCATAAAAATAAGATTTGAAAATAAAAATAGTTTGATTAAAAATCTGATAGAATAAAAATAGTGAATTTCAGTAAAGCACACAAAAAAATTGATCCAGGCAACTTTAAGTTCTTATGTTTGTGGGTCCAGATGCTTTACTTAGATGAACAAAATCTTTGGTGTCAGGTCATCAATCCCTGAACCCATCTCACTCAACTCGAAATCCAATATCCCTTCTGTCTACTCCAACTGTTGAACTTCAATGAGGCATCACCTGGTGTGGTGAATAAAGGGGAACTAGTGAATGTAATGTATTTGGATTTCCCAAAGGCCTTTGATAAATTGTCACAAAAAAGGTGTTGCAGGCATATTCATTGAAGATGTTACCCAATCTATATGGCCTTCTTCAGATACAGTCTGGATTAGTTATTTCTGTAGATCCCCATGGAGTTGAAGATGATCAGATCAGTTATGATCTCACTGAATGACAAAGCGGATTTGATGGGCTGAATAGACTTCTTCTGTTCCTACATATTTCTATCCTATGAAGCCTTGGTTTAATGTTTAATGTGCAGCACTTGTTCAATTCCGTACGAAAGCATCAACCGAGATTATAAGCTTGCATTTCTGGAGAGAGGCTGTCAAAAATCAATTTGTAAATGAATACGTATTGCCCTTCATTATTTCTCAAAGTGGCAGACTGCCAAGCTATTAAATCTAGCTATTCCATACTTTTCTCAGTCAGGAATTAATGTTGAACAAGTCAACAGCTTGCTTTATATTTCTTGGTTTGAATTTGCAAGGCAAATAAGAATTAGGAAAGATGTTAAATGCAATGCTCATTCTTTGTCACACATTTTACATTGTCAACAATGTTAAAATCTAACCCCAAGGATCTTTCACATTTGCACAGCGTGTGTGCATCTTTAAAATGATCGTTTCATTTCATGGAAAAATGTTATGTGAACTTTAACTAGATGAGAAAAGGAATGGAAAAGCAGTAAACATTTTTATTTATATAGTTCAGAGGTTACTTCAGATGAAAGAGCTGCCATAGGCTACAAAAAATGATCAGGAAGATAGGAGGGACTGCACCTAGAAGGAGAATAACGATTGAGAATTTATTCTTTCCCTGCACAGCAGTACCTATGTGGAATATGCTCCTCATTAGAGTAATTAAACACATGTCAATTAATTCTTTGCAATAAAAAGGTGCAGAAATACATGTTTGGGAATGAAGTCAAAGAGTACAGGGATGAGTAATAGTAGGGATGATCCAATATATTATGGACTATAATCATTTCTGAACACTTTGACTGCAGACAAAAGAACTGCTAAAGTAATCAGAAATAAGCAAGCAATCAGAGTTCTGGACCACATGCAGGAAATCAATAACAACTTTTTCAATGATTGAACTCAATTGAATAATGTAAGGTGTTGATGGGTGTTGACGCTGACCTTCCCTCGAAATACAGAATAAACCAATCACGTTTGTGGTACCACAAATTAAGTTTTGCAACCTGCTTTTAATGATCTTTGGGCATAATGTTAAGATTGAAGGGACAAATTTTTGGCAATGATGTCTAATAATGCCCAAATTGGCACTTGCTGCTACACTTGGCGAACCTGAATCAAGTGCCCAGCACTGGTTTGTTTTTCCTATATTACTACCACACGTGCCTGCAGACCAGCTTGGGATGCCTAAATTTGGGCCTCCAGCCAATACCTGAGGTTGTGTTGAAGTTGGTGGAATCCCATGGTACTCACATTTCTTCGAGGACAAAGTGAGGACTGCAGATGCTGGAGATCAGAGCTGAAAATGTGTTGCTAGAAAAGCGCAGCAGGTCGGGCAGCATCCAAGGAGAAGGAGAATCGACGTTTCGGGCATGAGCCCTTCTTCAGGAATGAGGAAAGTGTGTCCATCAGGCTAAGATAAAAGGTAGGAGGAGGGACTTAGGGGAGGGGCGTTGGAAATGCGATAGGTGGAAGGAGG
>NC_057711.1:135424676-135470798 GCF_004010195.1 Chiloscyllium plagiosum
TGACAAGGGAGTCATGGAGGGAGTGGTCTTTTCGGAACGCTGATAGGGGAGGGGAGGGAAATATATCCCTGGTGGTGGGGTCCGTTTGGAAGTGGCGGAAATGACGACGGATGATACGATGTATATGGAGGTTGGTGGGGTGGTAGGTGAGGACCAGTGGGGTTCTGTCCTGGTGGTGATTGGAGGGGCTTCCCTGGCCGAAGCTAAAGTGCTCACTTACTTTTGTGGCTATCTCTTTTGGGCTGATTCTATGCTTCCAGCATGCACCAATATCTTGAATCCCTACAATGTGGAAGCGGGCTATTCAGCCCATCGAGTTCACACCAACCCTCCGAAGAGCATCCCACCCAGAACCACTCTATAACTTTGCATTCCCCTTGGCCAATCTACCTCACCTACATATCCCTGGACACTATGTGCAATTTAGCATGGCCAATCCACCTAACCTGCACATCTTTGGACTATGAGACGAAACCAGAGCACCCAGAGGAAACCCATGCAGACATAGGGAGAACATACAACCTCCACACAGACAGTTTCCTCAAGGCTGGAATTGAACACAAAACCCTGGCACTGTGAGGCAGCGGTGCTAACCACTGAGCCACCATGCTGCCCACATAGATGCCAGTAGGTGTGCAATGCCACTCCCCCAGTTTTCATAACTCTAAATTTGAAGTGCTGTCCTAGTTTCTCATGACAGATACAGCAAATTTTTTAAAAATCTCTTTCTTTTTTTTTTGGTGTCAAAATTGGAGATCTTTCCTGTACCAAACATTGAATTAAAGTTAGTGAGTTGTTAGCTAAAGACAGACACCGATGACAAAATTCTATAGGTATAACAGCAATAAAAGAATGACTACGGTAAATTTAGGGCCAGTGAAGGATGGTAATGGGAAGTTGTGCATGGAGTCCAAAGAGATAGGAGAGGTGTTAAATGCATATTTGTTGTCAGTCTTCATGCAGGAAAACGACATTGTTGTCGAGGAAAATACTGAGATACAGGCTATTAGATTAAATGGGACTGATGTTTATAAGGAGGAGGTGTTAGCAATTCTGGGAAGTGTGAAAATAGATAAGTCCCCTGGGCCGGATGGGATTTATCCAGGATTCTCTGGGAAGCAAGAGAGGAGATTGCAGAGCTTTTGGCTTTGATCTTTACGTGGTCAGTGACTACAGAAATAGTGCCAGAAGACTGGAGGATAGCAAATGTTGTCCCCTTGTTCAAGAAGGGGAGTAGCGACAACCCTGCTAATTGTAGACCAGTGAGCCTTACTTCAGTTGTGGGCAAAGTTTTGGAAAGGATTATAAGTGATAGGATTTATAACAATCTATAAAGGAATAATTTAATTAGGGATAGTCAACATGGTTTTGTGAATGGGAGGTCGTGCCTCACAAACCTTATTGAATTCTTTGAGATGGTGACCAAACAGGTGGATGAGGGTAAAGCGGTTGATGTGGTGTATATGGATTTCAGTAAAGCATTTGATAAGTTTCCCCATGACAGGCTATTGCAGAAAATACAGAGGTATGGGATTGAGGGTGATTTAGTGGTTTGGATCAGAAATTGGCTAGATGTAAGAAAAGAGAGGCTAGTGGTTGATGGGAAATGCTTATCCTGGAGTTCAGGTACTAGTGGTGTACCACAGGGATATGTTTTGGGGCCACTGCTATTTGTCATTTTTTATAAATGACCTGGATGATGGCATAGAAGGATGGGTTAGTAAATTTGCAGATTACACAAAGTTGTCATGGAGTTGTGGATCGTGCGGAAGGATGTTGCAGAGGGACATAGATAAGCTGCAGAGCTGGGCTGAGAGGTGGAAATGGAGTTTAATGTGGAAAAGTTTGAGGTGATTCACTTTGGAAGGAGTAACAGGAATGCAGAGTACTGGGCTAATGGGAAGGTACTTGGTACTGTTGATGAGCAGAGAGATCTCGGTGTCCATGTACATAGATCCCTCAAAGTTGCCACCCAGGTTGATAAGGTTGTTAAGAAGGCATACGGTGTGTTAGCTTTTATTGGTAGAGGAATTGTGTTTTGGAGCCACAAGATCATGCTGCAGCTGTGCAAAACTCTGATGCAGCCACATTTGGAGTATTGCATCCAGTTCTGGTCAATACATTATAGGAAAGATGTGGAAGCTTTGGAAAGGATTCCAAGGAGATCTACTGGGATGTTGCCCTGGTATGGAGGGAAGGTCTTATGAGGAAAGACTGAAGTACTTGAGGCTGTTTTCATTGGAGTGAAGAAGGTTGCGAGGTAACTTAATTGAGACATATAAGATAATCAGAGGGTTAGATAGAGTAGACATTGAGAGCCTACATCCTCGGATGGTGATGGCTAGCAAGATATAGGACAGATGTAGATCAAAGTTTGTGCGAAGATTTGTAGCTCGGGTACTCATTGTTGTGGTTCTGTTCGCCGAGCTGGAAGTTTTTGTTGCAAACGTTTCGTCCCCTGGCTAGGCGACATCATCAGTGCTTGGGAGCCTCCTGCGAAGCGCTTCTTTGATGTTTCCTCCGGTGTTTATAGTGGTCTGTCCCTGCCGCTTCCGGTTGTCAGTTTCAGCTGTCCGCTGTAGTGGTTGGTATATTGGGTCCAGGTCGATGTGTTTGTTGATGGAGTTTGTGGATGAATGCCATGCCTCTAGGAATGGAAGCAAGTCACTCCTGATCCCAAGTGACTATCGAAGAAGAGAAAAGAGTTAAAGGCTAGTTCTCTCTTTGTCTAAGCTATCCCATACATTTACAGTTTATGCCAGAAGAAGCATTATAAATACTTCATGCAATTTTAATATTTGTTCAAACCTAGTCTCAGTGGAACAAATTTATGTGTATTTTTTCTGTCTTGTATCCTAAATTTTGAAACAACCTTGGACAAAATAGTCATCAAATACCATTTTGATCATGATGTGGAGGTGCTTGCATTGGACTGGGGTGAACAAGGTCAGAGGTCAGATGACACCAAGTTATAGCCCAACAGGTTTATTCGAAACCACAAGCTTTTGGAGGGCTGCTCCTTTGTCAAGTGGACTTCACCTGGTGAAGGTGTAGCACTTGTGATTTCAAATAAACCTGTCGGATTACAACCCGGTGTCGTCTGACTTCTGACCTTTGTTATAAAGTTGTAGGTATGTACTGTACCTTTAAGAGAGTCTGGAAGCTGGCACGGACTTAGGTACAGAGTGTGCTGAAAGAATTTAAAATGTAACATTTAACTGTGAAACCAGTAGTGCAGCTGAGTTGCCATGGTTAACAACAAACACATTTCAGCCAATCAGTTTAAATTATAGCCCAAGATACCAAAGACCAATCAAATTTGAATTTAGTATTTTGACAACATCAAACCAATGAAATGACCTGAAGTTTTGGGGTATAAAACCAGGCATTTTGGACCATTAATGGGAGAACTGCCAAGGACATCAACAAGTATAGACTGTGAGTCCTCTGAAAGGTACCGGTTCATCAGAAATTTGTGCAGCAGAACATTGAAGCTGACTGAGAGAAAAATCTATAGAGGAAATCTACAAAGGAGAATCAACAAAGCTGACTAGTTTTGAAACATGATTTTTATTTTTTGTAAATCTTAATTGGGGATTTTTATTGGACCAGTATAGTAGAGTGGGAGGTAAAAAATAGGTTTAAAAGAAAGGAGTTGTAAATAGTTGTTTAATTTCTCTTTTGGACTTTAAAGAATAAAATTGCTAATTTTTAACTTTAAGTAGTGACCTCTGGGATAGACCTTTGCCTCTCTAAACTTTAAAAGTAAGCTTTGCTGTGTGATAGATTTAAATTAGCAGAGGGGCTTACCTTATGTTGTAATACCTTGTTTGGATCAGGACAATATTAATTTTTTTTGCCCCATTTAAAATCAACATCTCTGATACCCTAAACACTGTTCTCTAATTAGCCAGAACTCTGCAATCAAAACACTTTTAAAAACTCATTCACAGAATGTGGGCACTGCTGTTTAGCATGAACTATATTAACCATTCCTAACTGTCATTGAGAAGATGGTAGTGAGCTGTCCTCTTGACCCACTGCTGTCTTGTCTTGTAGAGCCATCCATGGTGCCGTTAGGAAGGGAATTCTAGGAGTGTGACCCAGTGACTCTTGGTTTGGCTTATTTGAATTATATAAGGGGGAGTAGCCAGACTGACTCTTGTATGATTTTCTTTTTGACCTCTTCTTGGCTCCTTCCCTGGTAACTTAATCAAGCTGCAGCCTTACCACATGTGGGAAATGGTAAATATGATGTACATTCTGGAATCTGAGTGCAAAGATATATAAGGTATGTTGTCGTTACTTAAGGATTTTTAACATAAAGATAGAAAAGATTTGTTACCTGGCAACTATCATATTGCTTGATCTGATCAATATAAGGCCTTCATTATTAATCAGTCAAACCTAACAGTCAAATAGCCAAATGGGGGAAATTGGTATGCATGAAAAGACGTGTCACTGAAACAATTGTAATCTGCCAATGTAAATGGATGTAATGAACATAGCAGTTTATTTTACTCTGAAAATGACTGAATACTGACACAGCATCCAGCTGGGTTAAGCTTTATGTTCTCCTCAAGAACAAAACATACTGAGATCTTCAATTATTGTCATATTGTACACCCACACACAAAATGGATATTGTATTTCATCTTCTGACCTGCAATAAACATGGAAATAATAATAATCAAAATATTTGTTTACTCTAACAAGCTTGCCAGAGATGTTGCCTTCTGTCAATGAAGCGGTCTGAGCCAAGATTGTTAATGAATCATTCAAATTTTCATAGCATGAGAAATCATATTGATACTGGCACGTGGGATGTTCCATATTCACTGAATAGATTTCCATCATTGCGAACCCATCAGTTTTTTGCCCATCTTTCCTGAAACAACTAGGGTACAATATGCTTGTATTGATGTCCACGTAGAAGGGTTTTTTAATCCTAGAATCTTGACATGAAGACTTAGATTTTGAGCAATAGTTATATAATCAGGGCCTGCACAATTGGATTGACAGGGTTTATCTTTCCTGACCACAATTCATCTGCACAGGATTGTCGTTCTCTGCTGAATGAGTGGACACTAGTTTATTTTCCATCGCAATTTTCAAATTAAAGTTTAAAGGTTTCATTCAATGCATTTTCCCCTTGAATGTGCCTGACAATCAGGAATTCTGCATAAATTAGACATTCTCTGTTATCCACCTGGGTGTTATGTCAGTCTGTTTAGGATACCGGTCAACCTGGCTGTCATATTGAAAGATGAGAAGATGTGAGGGTAAACAGGCAGATGGGTCTACACAGGAAATGTCTCTAGGCCATCCTAACTCACTGCTTCCATTGTTCCTGCCTCACTTCATTCAGAAGAGAGCTGAGGGACCTTCATTTCCCAAGGGAAGATGTGGTGGAAAGACAGCTTGTGAGAGGGATAGAAACAGTTTGCAGAGAGATATTGATAGATTACGTAAGTGGGCAAAAAGTTGACACATAGGGCATACTGTGAGAAAATGCACAGTTGCTCATTTTGAAAGTGAGAACAAGAGAACAGAATATTAGTCAAATGGAGAGAAACTGCAGAAAGCTACAACACAAAGGGGACTTTGGGGTAGTTGTGAAGGTGAAGGAATACCTGATGGTTTTGGTCCTGATCATGGGGCTTCACTTTCCCTTTTACAGGCTTCTTGTTGAAACAATATGACTATGGGGAAAGACAGGGCTTAGGAACTACGTCGCTGGTATGAGAATTTAATCAATCCCCTAGCATTATTCTGACTATATTCTAGCAATGTAGTTCAATTAGTGAACCAGCCCCTGGCATGACTTCAGCTCTGCAAAATATCTCTCCATTTGCTAAGTACAATTGCTCAATTGTTATGATAATAGACTCAGAACCCATGACTTAAGAGGGTAAACTGCAGTTTTGGTCAGGATGAAACACAGTCACTTGGTTAATACCCCACTCAATTTCCATTGTTTTAGAGTTGATTTTTATACCCTTAGAGTTCACCTCCCATCATGCAAAATGCTAGAAAAATAAAAATTAAAGCTGTCATGTTGTCATAAAGACCTCAACTTAATGCCTTTCAAGAAAAGGGAATTTCCCACCTGGGTCTAAACATCTTCAGGGCAATAAATGTTACCTTTACGTAATCCCAGAAACAAATAAATCTCTTTTAGTTAACTGTTCACACTTACCAGCGAGTAAGAAATGCTGCAATTTTTTGCTACTTTATTATACTTGTGGATGTTTGGGATTCATGTGTGAGGGCTGTAAGAATGGAAAAAAATGTAACAGATCAAAGAATATAAATAGAACCCACGTGTGTATATTTCAAGTCAACAGCAAAGGGCATCAGTGAATGTACGTCTAGCATGTGACTTCAAACAGCATTTCATGAACTTGTGTTGATGTTTCAGAGAGTTTCTGCAATTCATTTATATTGAAGTGGCTCCAAAATAAAAGGCAAGTTCTAGACTGAATGATAACCTCTTTAAACCTTGGCCGATGATACTTATGTAGTTTGTCTTGCAAGATCCCCTGCTGTGCAATGATCCAACAAAATCCATTTGTTTCCAAGGTTCAAAAGGGACACATGATTTAACTGTTAACAGCGTGTTTCAGACCCTTTGTTAGGTCAGATTGGGGTTCACAGTACAGTTCTTCATGTGTGTCCAATGAAGGTTATGATGTAAAGTAGTCTTCACAGTTTTGTTTTGGAAATGGCTGTCCTTATGAAGATAACACATGGTAACAGGAAAGAATTCTGACTAGAAACTGAATGTTGCCAAGGAGATCAAGGCCAAATGGTTGAAAACAGCAGGAAGAAAAGAAAAAGGACAGGATTAGGATTATTGTCAATATTTATTTATCTTTCCATGTTGAAATTTCTTTGTAACTTGATGCATCAGTCTGCAAGTTGACAGAGTTCTCAACAAAGTTACAGTAATGTTGTCCTTAATCATCCACCACACCCACAATCCTCTGAATTGCAATCAAACAATATCACTGCAATGAACCTATATGTAAATAATTGTTTAATTACCTAAATGTAAATTGGGACAGTGATAGTGTAAAGATAACTAAGGAACAACAGTTCTTAGGTTATGTTCAACAGAATTTCCAGTGTGTAGTCCTAATAATTGGTATCGGGTGGACCAAGTAGGGCAAGTAACAGTTGGGGAACCTTTTCTCAAACAATGATCATTGTATCACAAGGTTTAGGATGATTGTAGGAAATGACAGTGCACAATCTAGAATAAGAGCATTCAATTGGCAGACACCCCTTCAGTGGTGCAAGAACAGAGCTATTTAGACCAGAGGAAAGGTTGGCTGGATAAACAGCTGATGTTGACCATGGCCCTTATTGATTGGCTGAGATAGATACAATAAAGGCACCCTGGGCCTCTTGCTGAGATATTTGTATCATTGATAGTCACAGGTGGGATCAGTCTAGTCCACACTGATGACGAAACTGGCCAGCTTGATATAGATATCTTCCTCTTCTTGGTGCTCCAGGGCTCACAGTCCTCTTTACACAATGCTTTTTCTTTGTCTCTGAGCTACGAGCTCAAGGTCGTCCTTCTTACAAATGTTGCTCCTAAATTCTCGCTTTGTTCTCTGAGTTCCCAACTCAGGGTCATCCTTCTCTGTGACCCCAGCCCAAGGTCTGCGAGTCCCAGACTCTAGGTCCTCCTTCTGCTGTAGTGCTTCCTGGTTTGTAGCATTCTTTCTGCATTCTCCATAATCCCTTGTGGCCAACCACCACATGTCCCAACTCCACTCTGTCAGGTTTCTGCTCAAGACTCATGAGATGTCCTTAGTTGGCATTTCCCTGCTGTACTTGGCTGTCTGCCTGTTACACTGAGCAATGGGCTACCTTCAACGAGGAGGTAGGTCAGGTACAGTCAAAGTATGTCCCTTCAAAAGGGACATACTTCCAGAGCTTCCTGGATGACAAAAAAAGTAGAAACTAACTCAAGGAAGAAAAAGTGTGCTTCTGAGCATTGTCAGGTTAAAAATACAATGGAATACCAGACTGAATGACAAAGGTTCAGAAAGGGAGGTAAAAAATTAGATCAGGGATGTGAAGAGGATTTATGCAAAAAGATCAGCATCTAATCTGAAGGGAAATCCTCAAATCTTCAATAGGCACTTTTATCATAAAAGGATGGTAAAAGGGGGATGTGTAGGAGAAAGCGAGAACTGCAGATGCTGGAGAGCCAAAGTTGATAAAGGGTGACACTGGAAAGCAGGTCAGGCCGCATCTGATGAGCAAGAGAGTCGATGTTTCAGGCATAACCCTTCTTCAGGACTGGGGAGGGGAAGGGGGATAAGAGATCATTTGGGGAAGGGAGTGGAGCTATGGGAAAGGTAGTTGGGATGGTAATAGGTGGGCAAAGGTCAGAGGTGATGGTGATAGGCCGGTGGGAAGTGTGGAGTGGATAGGTGGGAAGGAAGACGGATGGGTAGGTCAGGTCAAGAGGGTGGATCTGAGTTGGAGGGTTGGATCTGGGATGGTGAGGACCTGGGGAGATTGAATTCACCAGTTTCCCAATGTTCATGCTGAGTGCTTGTACGCTCCTGAGGTGGAAGATATGAGGTGTTCTTCCTCTAGTTTGCAGTTGGCCCTTTTGTATGGAGTAGAGGAGGTCTAGAATGGGCATCTCCTCAGGGGAGTTGGGGTCGGAGGAGTTGAAGTGGATGGCCACAGGAAGGTGAGGATGTGTGGCAGATTAGAATTCAAAAGGGGATTTCCAGCAGGCATGGTTGACGTGTTCAATGAATAAAACCAAAATCCCATGGGTCCCAGGGATCTGAAATAAAAACTGAAAGTCCTGGAGAAACTCAGTAGGTCTGGGAGAGAGAAGTAGAGTTAGCATTTCAAGTTTAATAACTGTTCTCTTGGAACTTTGTGCGAAATGAATAATTCATATTTTTTTTAACCAACTAGGTAGATGCTGCCAACTCCATAGTAATATAGGGGAAAAATAAGTCATTAGAAGTATTTAAAATTGATAAGGGCAGGCATTGGATAAGCTGTCAATATTTGCCCAAGGGTAACTTTATAAGCTGCTGTATGAGGCTTGATTCTGCCCTATGTGTCTGCGTTTAGTACAGCTAAAACAGCTCTGTTCTAAGCTATCACTTGCACACGATGGGCTGTCGTGTTGTGAATCCATTCCTCATTGTGCTGCCTATACTAACCTATGGCCTCCGCCAATTAGCCAAACAAGTAGAGTAAATGGGAAACTATGCTCAGTGCTACACATGGTGCAACACTTCGGAATCAGAGTCAAGAGACAGTCTTGCTGTCAAATCTTCAGCGAGTGACTTCTGGTTTCTGTCAGGAACCTGTACCCTGTCTCTAAATGTTCTTGCTGGGTAAATGTCTGGAAGAAGAGGTGAGCGATACAATACTTACAGAGTAGAGAGATCTGATAGGTTTTTTTCCTTCACATCTACTTTTATGTGAAATGAAATACAAGAAATATTGTAGTGGAAAAACAAGAAAGTTTTGGCAACTTTCATAAAAAGCAGGAGTCATAAATAAGAAGAAAAAGAAAGCAAAAGTTCATCTCAGTTCAATTAACGTCTCCTGGGTACAGAGTATGCTGGGAAACTGGCTGAGACCACCCACCATGCTGAGACAAGACCACCCCTCCAATGCTGAGACGAGACCTCCACGCTAGGCCGAGATGAGACCATCATGCTGGGCTGTTGGAAGACCTGGAAACCACCTCTGTAGCAAGGTTGAGACCTCCAGTCTGGGGCTAGAACTTCTTGCTGGACTGCAGGATGCACCAAAGAAGGCCTCCACAATAGGACAAGGCCTCCATACCAGGACAAAGATGCCACTGCAGCCCGAGATAACCCATCCTGAACAAGACCGTCATACTGGGGGACATCCCCACCAAGCACCGGGCCTGTACTGCCACTCCAGGGTATTGGACACCACCTCACTGCTGGGCCTGGGCAGGGAGAAGATGCCCTCTGCCCAAGTCGTTGAGGTCAGGTACCGTGATAAATGGAAGCATTAAAAAAATGCACGGAAAGAAAACAAAGTCAAGCAGACAGTGCAGACCAGCTCCGGGCACCTAGTCTGAACAGTCTCCATGCTGTGCTGTTACTCCCTTGCCATCTTGAATACGAATTGACTTTAGCAGGATACTGTGCTGTTAATTGATGAAGTGTTTACAAAGTTAAACTTTTGTAGCATAGAGATAAAACACACCAAGTTTTTAAGTTTAATTGGGAGTCATAATTCACTTCATCAGAGTGGTTTCACCCTAACAGTAGTGTTTTACACTGTGAGGCTTCAATGCTATAAGAGTATATCCAGAGATTTTCAAAGTCATCTAGAACTGCAAGAAAAGTTATGTTAACAGAACTGGAAAGAAATCAGCTATGTAAGAAGTTAAAGAATTGAAATAGGTGTGCCACTTTATTGGGATTGATTATCTAAAGGATATTGCTGTGAACCAGATTGAAACTTTGTTTAGCTGTTTATGTTAATATAATTACAACGTCATTTTACATAGTTGCCTTTATGTAATAAATTTATGTCCTTTTATTAAAGAACATTGGCAGTCTCGTGTGAAAATGTTCAGCCACTAACCTCCATGTTAACCAAATGCCAAAATTAATCTTAAATCTATGCTTCAGGTTGTTCAAAACTCTGCTGACTGTAACCAAACTTGCCCCAAGTTCCAGTGACTTATTATCTTATTCTCACCGATCTATGCTGGTCTCCGATTGAGCCCTGTTTCTAGTTTAGAAATTCTGACTCTGTTTTTCAAATCCCTTCATGTCCTCACCCAATACCTATCTCTGTAGCCTTCTCAGTCCTGCAAAGGTCCAAAATCACAGTGCTCCACAAATGTAAATAACTCCACAACCGAGGCTGTGCACTTAGCTGTGAAATTCCCTCACTTCACCACACTGCTTCTTTATCTCTCTTTAAGCCACTGTTTAATACCTCCCTGTTTGACCACAGTTTTGGCCATTGGTTTTAATATCTCCTGGTAGCCTGGTGTTAAGGCTTGATTGTGAATCATGTTTGTGAATCATTTTGGTAAATTTCACTGTTAGTGCAACGGGATAATCACAAGTTGTTGTTGTCATCCTGTTTTAAAATCAGGCCAGTATCATGGTCTTTGGTAACTGGGGCAAAATAAACAGGATAGCAATAAAAAGAAGCAATTCAGAAAGGAGGGAACATTGAAGAAAACTGTTCATGACCATTCGTTTTGTGACTTCCAAATAAAATGATCAAAATACAACACTAAAGTTATGTGCATGCTCAGTCTCGTGACAAAATCATCTCGCCTGTTTGGTCAAAACAGTATCTGCTTAATTTGACTCATTCAGTGCTATAATTTACAATATGAACAAAAGTATGACGAAGAGTTAGAGTATCATCATAGTGAAGCTGTTTGTTGCTGAAACTTGGTGTTCAAGATGGCGGCAGAGTAGGGCTGCTCACCAGAACTGGTCTGCTCTGCTCCTTTTTCTTTTTTTTTTCCTTTTTCCCTTTTTTCCTTTTCCTTTGGAGCTCAGTCGTGGAGGTGGCTATGGCAACAGCTGGGGGACTTTGAAAATCCACCAGGGGACGGCTGATCGGAGTCAGAGGTATCACGGCTTTGGAGTTCAGAGTGGTGGCGGAGCGAGGTTCTGCAGCCAAGTGGCTAACACAGCAACGGAGCACAACAGAGATGGTCGGCTGTAAAGGATGGCAATCATCGGCGAAGGTGGCTGACGAGCACGGGCACATCTTAACACAGACACATCTTAGCCCAGCGCAGGAAAGCATGCCCAAAGGCAATCCTCTTGGAGAAAGCCCAGCTTGGAGCATCTGTGCACACGTGGCTAAGAAAGAACTGTAATGTATGACTTTTAAACTATATTTCTTTATTTTCCATTTTTATACTAAGAATACTGTAGTGCTCAACTTCCTAACTCATTTCCTTATTTTTCTACTTTTGCAACAAAGGTTTTGTATCCATGTATTAAGATGGTGCCGTCTGTGGTGAGATTGTGCACTTTTCATTGTCCTCCTGCACCCCATATTGAGTATACATGGCAATAAAATCTAAATCTAAAACAAAGGTAATTTAGGTGTATAACATTAGGGTAGTTCTGTGGCACCTCATGCGTTTCCTATCATGTTATTTATCCCTTCCACATGTCTATGCTACCCTCTGACCTGGCACATTTACTTCCAATAAATAAGGCAGATGGCTAACAGTGGCTAAAGGTCAAAGGGTAACAAATGTGGCCAAGTGTCATTGCGTTTTACATTAAGATGAAGACAAAATGTGACATTATAAAATGTATGCCTTAGGCGGTAAGGAAAAGTAAAATCACTTGTTTATTTTCTGCTGACATGTATTAAAGTATAAATATGGAGAAGCAGTCCTTCCAAGCCATTTTTCAATTTACTGCTGCTGTTACCAATGCATCTGGTTGTACATATTACCGAATAAAGCCCCCAACCATTAACAGGTAATGTAATCATTTGATTTTGGAAGGGATTTATTTTGAAAATAAGGGATCAAATGGTCTGGACAAGACGAGGAGTGAGACAATTTCTAAATAATAAGTTGAGCCTTATAAATGCCTCATTTTAATAAAGCAGATCTATGTTACAACTGCTGAGACAAAAACACTATTAAAACTGAATATGTTTAATTGAGCATTACAACATTATTAAATCAGCAGGCTTCATGGAAGTTGTCTTTTCCCTAGAATGGGGGATTTCAAGACTGGGGGCACATTTTTAAGGTGAGAAAAGTGGGATTTAAAAAAGACAGGAGAGGCAAAGTTTTTACACATAGGTTCATGTGTGGAATGAACTTCCTAAGGAAGCAATGGATGTGGGAACAATTACAATATTTAAAAGAAATGTGAATAAATGCAAAAGGAGACGCTGGACGTCTTAAAACACATAAAGATGGATAAATCCCCAGGACATAATCAAGTGTACTCTGGAACTCTGTTGGAAACCTAGGGAAGTGATTGCTGGGCCCCTTGCTGAGATATTTGCATCATCGATAACCATAGATGACCTTAGAGGTTGGCTAAGGTAGTCATAAGGAAATGCCAGAGAACTGTAGACTGTTGAGCTTGACATCAGTGATGGGCAAGGTTTTGGAGGGAATCCTGAGGGTCAAATTTTATATGTATTTGGAAGGGCAAGGACGGATTATGGATAGTCAGCATGGCTTTGTGCACAGGAAATTATGTCTCACTAAGTTGATTGAATTTTCTGAAGTATCAGAGGATTGATGAAGGCAGAGCAGTGGACATAATCTTTATGGACTTTGGTAAAGTGTTCTACAAGATTCCTCATGGCAGACTGGTTAGCAAGGTTAGATCTCATGAAGTACAGGGAGAATAGAATACAGAACTGACTCAAAGATAGAAGACAGAGGGTGGTGGTGGTGGGTTGTTTTTCAGAATGGAGGCCTATGCCACAAGGATCGGTGCTGGGTCCCCTGCTTTTCATAATTTATATAAATGATTTGGATGTGAACATAGGAGGTATAATTAGTAAGTTTGCAGATGGCACCAAAATTGAAGATGTAGTGGACAGCAAAAAAGGTTACTTCAGAGTACAATAGGATCTTGATCAGATGGACAAGAGGGCTGAGGAGTGGCTCAGTAGGACTTAATGGTAAGGTCCGAGGGAGTGTTGCTGAACAAACAAACCCTGGAGTGCAGGTTCATAGTTCCTTGAAAGTGGTGTTGCAGGTAGATAGGATAGTGAAGAAGGCATGTGGTATATTTGCCTTTATTGATCAGTATTAGAGTTCGGAGGTCATGTGGCATTGTACAGGATATTGGTTAGGCCACTTTTGCAATGCTGCATGCAATTCTGGTCTCCTTGCCATAGGAAGGATATTGTGAAACTTGAAAGGGTTCAGACAAAAATTACATGTTTGTTGCCGGGTTGGAGAGTCTGAATAGACTGGGGTTATTTTCCCTGAAGTGTCAGAGACAGGGGGGTGACCTTACAGAGGTCTATGAAATCAAGAAGGGCATGGATAGGGCAAATTAGCAAAGTCTTTTCCCCAGGGTAGTGGAGTCCAAAACTAGAGGGCATAGATTTAAGGTGGGAGTAGAAAGAGTTAAAAGGGACCTAAGGGGCATTTGTTTCATGCAGAGGGTGGTGCATGTATGGAATGAGCTGCCAGAGGAAGTGGTGGGGGCTGGTACAATTACAACATTTAAAAGGCATCTGAATGTATATGAATAGGATGGGTTCAGAGAGATATGGGTTACATGCTGGCAAATGGGACTAGATTAATTTAGGATATCTGGTCAGCATGGATGGGTTGAATCGAAGGGTCTGTTTCCATGCGGTATATCTCTGATCCAATGATTCTATGGCATGAATAAGAAAGGTTTGGAGGGATATGGGATATCGGAGCAGGCAGAAGGGATCAATTTAATTTGGGATTATGTTTGATGTGGACTGGTTGGAAGCAAAGTCTTTTACTGTGCTGTTTAACTTTATGACTCTTATGGGTCCAGTACTGTGACCCATATGTCTCAAGAAATTCTCCATAATAAAACGGTGATAACCAATTATATACTCAAATAATAGATCATTTAAGGGACATCTCCAACAAAATTTTAACTGTAACATCCAGGTTATTCTGACATTGCAATCGATACTCATCTTTTTGTGAAGTCTCTTTCAGTTTGTGTCAAAGGATTTGAAGAATATGCTCTGTATTCATAAAAAAAAATACATTATTTACCAATGTTTGGCACTAAATCACTTTAAAGAACCATAAGTTAGTTTATTCAGAGATGCTCTTCTTTCCTGAGCAGAACTGTAATACGAGTAAGATTAAGTGATATGTGAAAATTGCTTTGGAGTTGAAATAATGTCTATTGCATGTAAATACTTTACATATCAGCCTTGTTTCACTAACATATTCCTTACTTCTATTGTGAGTAATGTATAATAATGACCATCCCACATTGTCATTAAGGTAAACACAGCTCTTCACAGAATAAAAAGAAAAGCCCAGCTCCTTTGTGTAGAATGTGAAGTGGGTGGTGGCAGAGTATAGGGATTCCTGATGTTCCTTTTAAAAGTCATGATCATCTGACAGATGAGATAAAGTAACTAAGATCAGTTCTAAGAAGTAAGTGTTCATCTTGTGATTTATCCAAGATACTGGCAACATCTCAACCTCTGATATTTTCACAACAATGATGTTATTAGATAATTACTAAGGTCTCATAACATTACAGAAAACCTTTGTTTGAAATTTCCATTCTATAAAGCCTTAGAATTTATTGTCAAATGAATGCTAATTTATTTTTTTTCAAATGCAAATATCATTGATGTAAGAATCTGTTCAACTAGTTACTGACAGCAATTTCTTTATAATTTCAGCTGTAAATATTATAAAATAATGGGTTACACAGTGCACCCGGAATCCCTGAACTACACACCTCATTGAAGATGAGGGTGATAATGAAAACAAAGTTGTGCATTTATTGGGGAATTTGTGCACCAGATACATAGTGAAATGAAGTGTGAAAGCAGAAGCAACACACATATCTTTGAATTCATTAGCACCA
Organism: Chiloscyllium plagiosum; assembly: GCF_004010195.1. NCBI lineage: Eukaryota > Metazoa > Chordata > Chondrichthyes > Orectolobiformes > Hemiscylliidae > Chiloscyllium > Chiloscyllium plagiosum. The sequence continues at coordinate 135,440,279 of NC_057711.1, forward strand.
TTCAGTGTTGGGTTTGAATGTTATTTTTAACATTCAAATTTATTGTCAGTGGAAATCTCTGATGCTTTAATAATTGTTACAGCTCTAATAAAGAACAATGAAAGGACCATGGAGTGTCATAAACTGTACATTTAATTTTTTACCAATAATGTAATTAAGCAACAAGCCATTTAAACACACATGGAGGATGGCATCTTTTTAGATCTCTTACATTTCTTCTAGCATAAAACATACAGAATAGCACATGACCTCCATAATACACCTCTCCAACAAAACACATGTATCTTTAGATTCAGTGCTTTTAGTCCATTTTCTGTATGTAGATTAAAATAGATTTAACTCTGGCCAATTCTATCTTGAGTGATTTGTTAGTCAAAACACTAACATGGTAAAATATTTAAATGAAATGCTGCTGATGAGAGAACACATGGATTCTGATCTGATACTCTCAGTAGATGTGATACAGCTAGCTGTATTAGTCAGTCAGCACATCAGTGTTGATTGAGATCTGACTGTAGTTGGCTCATTATTCTCATTTTTCTCCACACTCTCATATTTTAGTCCCATCTATACACACTAAATAGTAAATGCTGTTTTGTAGACTGTCATTTTATTTGAGTGAAAACAAAAGTGTGCAAAGGATATTGACTGTTTATACAGTTGTATTCTCAAGTTAACCAATAAAAGAATTAAAGACAGATTCCATTTCCCAGCTTGGGTCTGCACTAAACTAATTATGGTATATAATTGCTGGCAAGATTCACTGGGGAATTAGTAAACTAAAATGGAGAAGGGAAAAGAAATCGTCAAATAGAAAGAGTTCTCCTGTCTCCTCTACCATTGATTTTTTTTTTGGTTCCACTTTGAACAATTATCACATCTGCAACACTAAAAGGAAAGAGAAAGGAATTGACGTCCCTACAGAATCCCTGATATAAATGTAGCAGGATCTCTCCTCCTTTCTTTTAGGGGACTAATAGAAACCACAAGCCGAAAACAAATCCCATTTCATATAAGCTACCTTCTTCCCAACATGTCCCTCACTCAAAAGCTTTGTAAAGCTTTTGAGAACATTAAACTGTCTGTCAGCTGGATCATACTGAGGCATGTATTGTTTTCCTTGGCTTGAAAAGTATACGTCATTGTGTATTGCAGAGAAACAACTTGGAATGTTTACTTTGAACGCATATTTCAGTTGCAACTCTGCCTCAGGAGTCAGCAGAAGAATGACTATGAGAATTATCACTAATATATTTATCTAAATATCTTGCAAACAAACTCAAGACAAATCAAATTTAACATGCATGAGCCTGATTGTGGAGACTTATGACAAATGGGTGACATACACTTTATATTTCTTGGCTGCATGTTACAGCAAGAGTCCATCCTAGCAAAGTTTTATTTTATCAATATTTCAATAGAATTCTGATTTCCTGGGAAAAATATTGTACCTAGCTCAGATGTGGCATTTATTGTGTTAGAGGGAAAATGCTACACTACAAAGTCAAAGTGGCAGTTCATTTCATTTCCAAACGACAAAAAATTGTAGACCATTTTCTACCGCCAAAATAAACACCATTAAGGAAAGGAAGTGTCACCTATCCAGCTGAAGAAATCCACACTCTAATCTTTGATCTTTGCTTTATTTATTGTGTGCAGTTTTGGTCGCCATACTATAGGAAGGATGTGGAGGCACTGGAACGGGTGCAGAGGAGGTTTACCAGGATATTGCCTGGTATGGTAGGAAGATCGTATGAGGAAAGGCTGAGGCACTTGGGGCTGTTTTCATTGGAGAAAAGAAGGTTTGGCATTTAAACGGGCATTGGATAGGCATATGGAGGATAGTGGGCTAGTGTAGGTTAGGTGGGCTTGGATCGGTGCAACATCGAGGGCCGAAGGGCCTGTACTGCGCTGTATTTTTCTATGTTCTATGTTCTAAGTGTACCTAAGTATAGTGAAAAGCTTTGTTTGTGAGCAGTACAGGCAGATCATAGTAAACAAGGATGTACAGATCATAGGGTGGAAAAAACTCAGAGGTATACAAGTTACGTCTCACAGGGTATCCACTGGGCAAGATCGAGATTAGCAAGGTAAGCATGATTTGAAGTTAGAGTCTACAGCTGGTGCATGTGTTCAAGCTTCTGTATCTTCTGCCTGATGGAAGAGGACATAGGAGAGAATCACCAGGGTGCGATAATGTTGGCAGCCTTTCCGTGACAATGAACCGTGTAAATGGAGTCCATGGATGGAAGATTAGATTCCGTGATAGTCTGAGCTGCGCACATAACCTTCCTGGACAGCAGTTGCCATACCAGGCCATTGTGCACCCAGACAGTATGTTCTCAAGCGTGCATTTGTAGAAGTTCGTGAGGGTCCTTTTGAATAACCAAATTTCCTAAGCTGCCTATGGAATAAGAGACATTGTTGTGTCTTTACTGTCACAGCTATGTGGGAAGACCAGGGCAGGTTGTTGATTATTGCCACTCAGAGGAACTTGACCGTCTCCACCTTCTCCATCTCAGCTCTGTTGATGTAGATGCAGTGTGTACTCCTCCTTTCTTTCTGAGGTCAATGATTAGTTCTTTAGTTTTACTGACGTTGAGAGAGACATTGTTCTCACTGCACCATGACACCAACTGGCATCACATTCTGCCTGCTGTGATAATTAAAACTGGAATGAGTGACCTCTGTATGAGCTAGCATCTGAACTGGGAATGTTCACTAGTGATAGGATATTGTGCTTAGTATGTTACTAGAAGAGCTAAAGTTTTTCTTCTTAACTGATCCAACTGTCAGCAAAGACAGCTCAATGGAAAGAACACACAGTTATTTCAACACTTTCTGTGAACTTATTTCCAAATAGGGTGCTGATCAATTCACAAACAAATACCAATGCAATGGTATAGTGACGTGCTCAGAAAGTAACACAGAAAATAATAAAACTTCTCTGATTCAAACCTAAGAAGGAATGTCTAAAATGAATCAAAAAAACTGCAGATGCTGAAAATTGGAGTTAAAAACAGGAATTGCTGGAGGAACTCAACAGGTCCAGAGCATCTGCAGATAGAAAGCAAAGTTAAAGTTTTGAGTACAGTGGCACTTTTTCTGAAGAGTTCTGAAAGGGTCACTGAAACTGGAATGTTAATTCTGTTTTCTGTCCATAGATTCTGTCAGACCTGCTGAGGTTCTCCAATAATTTGTCTCAGAAGGAGTGAACCTTAGATCAGAGCAGTTATTATTTTGAGCTGTGTCAATGGGTGTTTTGCAATTACACAAAGATGGATGACAAACCTAGCTCATTAACAGTGTTTTAAACAAAGTAATTTTAACTCCTGTTTTAGTGAACCTGTGGGCTTATAGATCTTCGTACAGTACACTTTATGTAAATCAAACACAAGCCCCACAACAGAGAGAGCTTTCATATACTAACTGGAGCGATGTTGCTGGTCACTTATTAAATTCCTAAACATCTAATAAATCAGGAGATTCCATTAATGTGAAGAACCTTGTTTAATCTGAGGACGCCTTGAGTAATTCTGATATTCATTAGTGGTGAGGAAAAATAAAATGAATGTAAATCTTTTCAAAAAGTAATATAAGTATTTTTCTGACTGAAATTAGGCACAGGAGGGACAAAGTTGTCAGTGGTAAGCTTCCTGCCAATAAAGTAGCAGAAGAGGATGGCATGAACAGAAGTTGACAAACCATTATTTGAAGTATTCCCTCCAATACAATTGGATGTTTACTGAGTTCACAAAGTAAACAAGGGGAAGTATAGTCACTCATTAACTGTAGAAGGAGGTTATCCTCTGCTAACAATTCACAGTCATTTTGGAGCTCTGAAAATTTAGAGAGATCTTTTATTTCATTGATATATCTCTTTGTTGCATGAAGAAAGGTCATGCAGAAACTAAAAGCTCATAGTATAGGGGGAAACACAATGACATTGATAGAATTATTGGATAGCTAACAGGAGCGGAGAGTAGACAGATAGCTGGGCCTATTCTCCCTAGAATGGCAGAGGCTGAGGGGTGCCTTATAGAGGTTTCTAAAATCATGAGGGGCATGGATAGGGTAAATAGACAAGATCATTTTTATGGTTGGCAAGATGTAATGAGTGGTATGCCACAGGGAGCAATGCACCAGTTTAAACCTTTTACATAGAACATAGAACATAGAACATTATAGCGCAGTACAGGCCCTTTGGCCCTCGATGTTGCGCTGACCTGTCATACCAATCTGAAGCCCATCTAACCTACACTATTCCATGTACGTCCATATGCTTGTCCAATGACGACTTAAATGTACTTAAAGTTGGCGAATCTACTACCATTGCAGGCAAAGCATACCATACCCTTACTACTTTCTGAGTAAAGAAACTACTTCTGACATCTGTCCTATATCTATCACCGCTCAATTTAAAGCTATGCCCCCTCATGCTCACCGTCACCATACTTAGAAAAAGGCTCTCCCTGTCCACTCTATCTAACCCTCTGATTATCTTATATGTCTCTATTAAGGCACCTCTCAACTTTCTTCTCTCGATTGAAAACAGTCTCAAGTCCCTCAGCCTTTCCTCGTAAGACCTTCCCTCCATACCAGGCAACCTTCTAGTAAATCTCCTCTGCAACCTTTCCAAAGCTTCCACATCCTTCTTATAAAGCGGTGACCAGAAATGTACACAATACTCCAAGTGCGGCCGCACCAGAGTTTTGTATAGCTGTAGCATAACCTCATGGTTCTATTAATAAAAGCTAAAACACTGTATGCCTTCTTAACCACCCTGTCAACCTGGGTGGCAACTTTGGATCTGTGTACCTGGACACCGAGATCTCTCTGCTCATCTACACCACCAAGAATCTTACCATTAGCCCAGTACTCTGCATTCCGGTTACTCCTTCCAAAGTGAATCACCCACATTTGTCCGCATTAAACTCCATTTGCCACCTCTCAGCCCAGCTCTGCAGCTTATCCTATGTCTCTCTGTAACCTACAACATCCTTCGTCACTATCCACAACTCCACCGAACTTAGTGTTGTCTGCAAATTTACTAACCCACCCTTCTACGCCCTCATCCAGGTCGTTTATAAAAATGACAAAAAACAGTGGACCCAACACCGACCCTTGCGGTACACCACTAGTAACTGGACTCCAGGATGAACATTTCCCATCAACCACCACTCTCTGTCTTCTTTCAGCAAGCCAATTCCTGATCCAAACTGCCATATCTCCAACAATCCCATTCTTCCACATTTTGTACAATAGCCTACTGTGGGGAACCTTATCGAACGCCTTACTAAAATCCATATACACCACATCAACTGGTTTACTCTCATCTACCTGTGTTGTCACCTTATCAAAGAACTCAATAAAGTTTGTGAGGCATGACCTACCCTTCACAAAACCATGCTGACTGTCCCTAATCAAATTATTCTTTTCTAGATGATTATAAATCCTATCTCTTATAACCTTTTCCAACACTTTACCAACAATTGAAGTAAGGCTCACTGGTGTATAATACCAGGGTTGTCCCTACTCCCTTTCTTGAACAGGGGAACCACATTTGCTATCCTCCAGTCTTCTGGCACTATTCCTGTAGACAATGACGATTTAAAGATCAATGCCAAAGGCTCAGCAATCTCTTCCCTGGCTTCCCAGAGGATCCTAGGATAAATCCCACCCGGCCCAGGGGACTTAGCTATTTTCACACTCTGCAGGATTTCTAATACCTCTTCCTTGTGAATCTCAATCCCACCTAATTTATATAAATGACTTGGGTGAAAGGACCAAAGGCATGTTTGCTAAATTTGCTGATGACATAAAGATGGGTATAAAAATAGTGTGTGAAGAGAAGATAAGGTAAGGTAGCCATAGTCCCATTCTCTCATTCCAGGTGGTGGTTTAACCTGTGGGTCACAGCACTTCAGGCAAGGACCAAAGTTGAGAAGGTGAGACCTACATGGTGACCTCAGACTCCTGCTCTCACTCTGTATTTTCAAAATAAAATGAGTGGAGAAAAAATTGAGAAATGGAGTAGAATATAGAGAAATGTAAAATTTTCCAGATGGCAGGAAGGGTAAAACGGAAGCCAATTATCTAAATGGTGAGAGATTGCGGAACTCTGAGAATACAGCATATTTAGTGTTTCCCAGTGCATGATTCACAAAAGGCTAATATGAAGGTGCAGCAAGTAATTGGGAAAACTAATAGAACATTATCATTTCAATTCTGGTCTCCCTGCTATAGGAAAGATGTTGTGAAACTTGAAAGGGTTCAGAAAAGATTTACAAGGATGTTTCCAGGTTTGGAGGTTTTGAGCTATAGAGAGAGGCTGAATAGGCTGGGGCTGTTTTCCCTGGAGCATCGAAGGCTGAGTGGTGACTTCTTAGAGGGTTATAAAATCATGAGGGGGTTTGGATAGGGTGAATAACAGAAGTCTTTTTCCCAGGGTAGAGAAGTGCAAAGCTAGAGGGCATAGGTTCAAGGTGAGAGATATAAAAGAGACCTAAGGGGCAACTTTTTCACATACAAGGTGGTGCGTGTATGGAATGAGCTGCTAGAGGAAGAGGTGGGATGCTGAAAAGTTGTTTCCTCTTGTGTGAAAATTTAATACTTGGGCTCAATGCTTCAAAATTGTGGGTCACCCTGTGTAAGACAGAGATAAGGAAAAAAACCTCTCACAGTTGGCCTTGAATCTTTGGAAATCCCTTTTTGTTAATCATTTGTATGAAGTGGGCATCACTGGCTGGGCCAGCATTTTATTGCTCATCCCTAGTTGTCTTTGAGAAGGTGGTGGTGAGCTGCCTTCCTGAACCACTGCAGGCCCACCTGCTTTGTGTTAGCCCACATTACCATCAAGGAGGTATTTTGGACCCAGCGACAGCGAAGGAACGACGATTATATTTCCAAATCAGGATGGTGAGTGGCTTGGAGGAGAACTTGCAGGTGGTGGTGTTTCCATGTATCTGCTGCCTTTATTCTTCTAGATGGGAGTGGTCATGGGTTCGGAAGGTGCTGTCTGGGGATTTTTGTGGAAGTTCTGCAGTGCATCTTCTAGATAGTAAACACTGCTACTACTGAGCATCGGCAGTGGAGGGAGTGGATACTTATGGCCGTAGTGCCAATCAAGTAGGCTGCCTTGTCCTAGATGGTGTCAAACTTCATGGTTGTTAGAACTGCACCCCCCTAGGCAAGTGGGAGCGTTCCATCACACTTATGATTTATGCCTGTTCCACAAAAGGCAAGCAAAATAAAAGTTTTGAATCTTTTTTAGGTTCTTGATAAACAAGGGAGTGAAAGAGTACTGTAGAGAGACAGAACATGGAGCATTCTGCCATGATCTTACTGAATGACAGTGGAGGTTCAAGGGGCTGAGTGAGCTACTCCTGCTCCTAACTAATTTAGATGTTTGTATGTTGCCAGCGTTGTTTGTCACTTATCAACCCAACCTAAATATCAACAAGATCCACCCACACGCAACTTATTTCAGTTTTAGAGGAATTGTGAATGAAGATGAACATTGCAAAGTCATTACCAATCTGACTTTAATGTGAGGGGAAGGGCATTGAAAAAGTAAACGAACACAGTTGTTTCAAGCTTACTTTCGCTGAGGAACTCTTACAATGATGTCCTCAGTATTCAAATGTAAACTGATATAGTACGTATAAAATGTATACAGTCAGTTCTTCTCTAACACGATTGTGCTCTTGTGCAACCCGCATTATGGAAAAATCATGCTTTAAAATGTTGACATTGTAATCATGTTACAGCCAACACACATTTTATAAGTTTGTGCTTTAGAAACAGCATCCCCAATTCGTCAATCACATTACAGACAATTTGTGTCGACGAAATGCTTGTTATAACAGAATGACCTATATTTTTAAAGTCCAATCTGTATTCAAAAATCATAAGTATGTTGGTGTCAATTCTTCTATAGTCCTAGTGATAGTGAAGGACAGGGTAATTGTACTCTAATACATATAGACTAGCTAGCCTTCACTCCTCACAATACAAAGCACCAATGATGGGATCACTGCCTCATATGACTTTGTTTTTTATCTAATGCTCTGTCTTTCTGCATTGCACCTTTTGTCACCTTCTGAAACCGTTATTCTGATATATTTCTCTGATATTCTCTAGTGAAACAAGTGATGTCAAGTCCAAGAATTGCATCCTTTTGGTTTCCACTCTGCTGCATCGCTTTCTGAGAAGAGAATGCCATAAGCAAGATGACAGTATTAAGATCACAAGAATGTCTACGGGGACTGTAAAACAAAGATGATGCAATGTGTGAGCAACATGAAGGATTATTGGGAGCACAACAAAGGAATGGTTTCATATACTCTTTAGATATTGTTAAATATTGTGTAAGGAATATATGATTATATTTATCTTTTGTTTTGAATTTCAGAATTGCAACCTTCACACATACCTGCTGTGTGATCATGTTGAGGAGCAATAAATGTTATGTACAACCATTTTTGCAAATTGTTCACAAATACAGTTTAATCAGCATAGCTCAGAAGTGTATCCCACAGGCGACTGAGGGAGACAAGAAACAAAACAAGTAAAATGAAAAAAAAAATGCCACATCTATTGGGTAACAGATGTTTTCAGTGCATGTTTGCCCAGGCAAATCCAGAGCAAAAAAGTTCAATAGATTTTCTGTCACTCAGTCTTAACTTTCTTCCTATCCAATAGTTAGAGGTTCCGTCTTGGAGCTGAATTGTAACCTTTTATGTAGACTTAATATTTTACTAGCCCCAAAAACGTTGATAGTATTCCTTTAGGTTTTTGTAGTTCTTTAAGTGATTATTACATCAAAGAGCCAGAGCTCATTAGTTAAAAGAAACTGGACTGCAATTGCAAGAACATCGATTCAAACAGGCTGCTGGGTCGTTTATAATAAAATAATCTTATAAATGTTACTTAATATTTCCTGAACCATTCAATGTAAATGTATTAATGCCAGTTTGTCTTACTAAATATATGCTGTTTAATAAATATTTTGGAAATGAATGCAAAATATGGTGGTGATACTTGTGCACTGAATGTGAAACAAGTTAAGAATAATATTTTAGGAAAACAGCTATGAATGTTCAAAGCATGTTATGAAAAAGTATCACGTTGAAATTTGCTGGATAATGAACACAAACTTCAGTGAATTCAGCCAGAGGGTAGAGACCTAATTAAGGTAACACTGCAACAGCACTAGTTTCAGAGAGGATTCTCAGGTGAATCAGTATTGCAAGCTAACATCATTCATCTTTTATTGTACAAATTTGGACCCAAGGGTCTCCAAAAGTAAATGTTGCAATCAAGACATTTTCAAATTCCACTCTCTGACGTTATCTGATTTAATGTAAACTGTACATGGTGTTAAACAAAATGAAGGACAATTGTAATCCCCTCCCCTCCCCTCCACACCATATCAGTGGTACTTAAATTGTTTGTGAACCAATTACAGTTTTCTTACTGATAATGTGTGATTGCATACATTTATCTCCACAACCATCTGATGAAGGAGCGGTGCTCCGAAAGCTAGTGCTCCCAAATAACCTGGTGTTGTGTGATTTTTAACTTATTTCTTTGCTTGTCTAATGATCAAATCATCTTCAAGGAGCGATCTGGTTGGGTGTTGATGTGCTTCTCTGTGATTTGAAAATCCATGCTGAAATAATTTACATGCAGCCATGAAAAAATGGGTTAGCCTGTCTGTGAACATTGAGGGTATGATCGACATGATGGAAAGTGACCACACAAAGCAAGATAAGCTGCTGAAAGAAGGAGGAGGGTGAAGGCAAAATTACTCTCAGCAGCAAAACCTAGAGGCAACACTTCACTTAAATTAACGTCTGAATATTTGAGATGTGTTCACTTCACCAAAGTGATTGTGACTGAAATCTGACAGCAGTTGCAGACGTGACTTTAACCATAAGGACAAGAACAACATTGTATTTGACTGTCAATATGGTGGTGAACCTTAATCTTTATATGAGTGCCTCATTTTGTCAGATAGATCAGCAACATCTTGCAATTTTCAGTGTGCTCCTGCAGTGGACAGATTACTGAGTTTCTCTACATCCAAACAAACAGCTTCACTTCAATCACAAACAAACCCAAAAGATGGCGGATGCTGGAAATCAGAAGCGAAAATGTAAATTGCTGGTAAGGCTCAGTAGGTCTGGCAGCATCTGTGGATAGAAATCTGAGTTAATGTTTCAGGTTCAATGACCCTTCCTTAGAACTCCAGAGGTTGATTTCCATCTCTTTTGTTAGAGACAAGCAGATAGGATGAGCACCATGGTTGTATAATCATCGAGAAAGGAATAATTTGATTAGGGGTAGTAAGCACGGTTTTGTGAAGGGGAGGTCGTGCCACACAATCCTTATTGAGTTCTTTGAGAAGGTGACCAAACAGCTAGATGAAGGTAAAGAGGTTGATGTGGTGTATATGGATTTTAGAAAGCGTTTGATAAGGTTAATCACACAGTAGGCTATTGCAGAAAATATGGAGGCATGGGAATGAGGGTAATTTAGCAGTTTGAATCAAAAATTGGCTAGCTGTCAGAAGACAGAGGATGGTGGTTGATGGAAAATGTTCATCCTGGAGTTCAGTTACTAGTGGTGTACTGCAAGTATCAGTTTTGGGGCTATTGCTGTTTGTCAGTTTTATAAATGACCTGGATGAGGCCGTAGAAGGGTGGGTTAGTAGATTTGCGAATGACACTAAGGTCGGTAGAGTTGTGAGCAGTGCAGAAATATTGAAGGTTACAGAGAGATATAGGTAAGCTGCAGAGCAGGGCTGAGAGATGGCAAATGGAGTTTAATGTGGATAAGTGTGAGGTGATTCACTTTGGAAGGAGTAACAGGAATGCAGAGTACTGAGCTAATGGTAAGACTCTTGGCTGTGTAGATGAGCAGAGAGTTGTCAATGTCCATGAGCATAGATCCCTGAAAAGTTGTCACCCAGGTTGATATGATTGTTAAGAAGGCGTATGGTGTGTTAGTTTTTATTAGTAGAAGGATTGCGTTTCGGCGCCATGAGGTTACGTTGCAGTTGTACAAAACTCTGGTGCAGCCGCACTTGGAGTATTGCATTCACTTCTGGTCAATGCATTATAGGAAGGATGTTGAAGCTTTGGAAAGGGTGCAGAGAAGATTTACTAGGATGTTGCCTGGTATGGAGGGAAGGTCATATGAGGAAAGGCTGAGGGACTTGAGGCTGTTTTCATTAGATAGAAGGTCGAGAGGTAATTAATAGAGATGTACAAGTTGATCAGAGGAGTGGATAGGGTGGACAGTGAGAACTTCTTTCCTTGGATGGTGATGGCTAGCAGGAGATGACGTAACTATAATTTGAAGGATGATAGAAATAGGACAGATACAAGAGGTAAGTTCTATCCACAGAAAGTAGTAGGAGTGTGGAATGCCCTGCCTGCAACAATAGTAGACTCGCCATCATTGGATAAGCATATGGATGATAATGGAAGCATGTAGTTTAGAAGGGCTTCAGATTAGTTTCACAGGTCAGCGCAACATCGAGGGCTGAAGGGCCTGTGTTGCACTGTAATGTTCTATATTCTTTGTTCTATGTTCTATGCCCAGGCTCTCTGATGCAGTCTACTGAATATATATTACCTTGTGGCCCATATGAGCTGAGCTGCTTTTATCAATTGAAAAGTTTTCTTCACCTTCAGCACAGCAGACTGCACATCCCTGCAGCTCGATGCCTGGTGTCATGACATTGACCAAGATTCCATCTGGTGCAATGTACTCTGCCACCTCTATTTGACTCATCGAGCAGGTCAATGGTTAGCCATGAGCAAGAAGGATCCTTCCTCATACTAGGCCTCATGACACAGTCCAGAACCCTGGCACACGTGCGCTTCTCATCTACTGTAAAGGACATGTTACCACAAGGAACATTATAGAGCATACTCTCAGAAGCTTGAAGTCATGCCTTCATTTCCCGTCTCCACTGGGAAGGAGCCCTGCAATATTCAGCTGCATGGGCATCAGTTTACTGCCTGTTGCAAAACATGGTCACCATGGCAGAATGAGGGAGAATCTGAAGAGCAGAAAGAGCAGGAGGAACAGGAGATGTTGTAAGATAGAAGAACATAAACAACTGGTACGATTTCCTTTTTCTTCACTTCAATATGAAAATTCAAAATGATACAGCGTTATAAACATCCTCAGCTGCCAAATACCCTCTCCTTTTCACCTTTCCTCCATCACTTTCCCTTATTTCATTGTTTTCTTGACAACGGAATGAAAATAAGAAGCATGAGAAAATGACTCCAAATTAAGAAAATCAATCATGGCTTGATGCATGCAAAAATAAACTAATCGCAATTGAGTATTTGTGATCCTCGGCATCCATCTATGATGTGCATTTGCCTCATCTCGAGCTGTTATGAGTTGCTTCACAAGTGGTTACAGCATACTGATTGATGGCGTGGTCACCTTTCAACAGTGAACACTGCAGAAAGCCTTGAAGAGTGACCTCGAACAAATCTGGGATTAAAGGGACTGGCTTCATGGGTGCACCTCACTGGCCTGGGACAGGGACAGGTAACAGTGAAGACACTATCACAGCAGCAGTGGTAGATACAGGAATGTTTCTATCCAGGGGGAGGAAAGTGCGATTATGCTACATGGAGCAATGGCCACTCTTATGAAATAATGTTTCACTATTTCTAATTGGAAAGCAGATTGTTGTGCAGCTCAGGAAGCCCCTTTGAAGTCTGTCTCCCAGATTTATTTTGGTAGCATGTGTACCTTTCCAGTATTGTAACTGTCTTTCGGTTCTGATGAAGAGTCTGGCCCAAATTGTTCTGACGAAGAGTCACTGGACTCAAAACATTCACCCTACTTTCTTCCCACAAATGCTGCTGAGTTTCTCCAGCAATTTCTGGTTTTGTTTCAGGTCGCTTTCTTTATCTTCAATTCAACTCATATGACTTCACTTGATGATCCTTTTGTCGTCTCTCCTTATCTGTGATTGTTTCGTTAATCATTATTTCTCATCCACTTTGGTATCTCACTCAGTGTTATAGTTAATCATAGAGCCTCACAGCATGCAAACAGACTTTTAGGTCCAACCAGTCAATGCTGATCATGTCCTCAAACCAGACCTGTCCCACTTGCCTCTGCTTGGCCCTTGTCCCTCCAAATCTCTCCTATCCATGAATTTATCCAAATGTCTTTTAACTGTTGTAACCGTACCTGCATCCACCACTTCCTCTGACAGTTCATTCCACACACTAACAACTGTCTGTATAAAAAGGTTGCCCCCATGTCCTTTGTAAATCTTTCTCCTCTCACCTTAACAATATGCCCCTTAGCTTTGCTCTCCCCTCCCCATAGGAAAAGACCCTTGTTATTCACCTTATTTATGCTCCTCAAAGATTTTATATACCTCAATAAGGTCACCTTTCAACTTCCTATGCCCCATTGAAACTCTATCACCAGAAATATTGACCATCCCTGGCTTTCTTTAAACCATGTTGCAATAATAAGAATGTTGTTCCATTTCCAAGTGACTATCTGTCTCCCAGCTCATCCATATTATTGAATAGATTCCTTGCATTATAGTCTATGAAAAGAAAATGGATAAAGGTGTAAAATTAACTATTGATTCACAAAAAGCTGTTTTACACTCTTAACAAAGTCAAGATCTATTCATAATCTCCCAATCCTTTTTTCTAACTGGGTGAGGTGGAGATAGTGGTTATGCTGTTAGATTAGAAATTCACATCTTGAATGACCCAGATCTAAGTTTAAATTTATTGAATTTAAATTCATCAAATTAAACAAAGTTGGAATTAAAAGCTAACTATTACGATTGGTAAAACCACTAAACTAATGAATTGTTGTAAAAACCTCTTTAATTCACTGCTGTCCTTTGGGATATGACATCTACTCTCCTCATCCAGTCTCGCCTAATTGTGACTGTTGATTCACAACAATGTTGTTGACTCTTAGTATTGTTGGATCTCAGGGGCAATTAGGGATGGATGGTGTCATAATTGTAATGAGGTAAGACAGATGGACCTCATGGAATAGAAGTTGCCTAATTGGGGATGTTAATCTGGTCCAATCAGGGTGCCCTGGCTGATAGGTCAGAACAGGAGTGTTCAAATCTCTGTTCACTCTGAGATCTGGCTCTGATGGAGCTGGATCAGTGTCAAGAACATTCCACAAGTTAATAAAGGGTGACTTGGTGATGGGATACTGTCCACTTCGGAGTCATTTCAGATGGTAATACTGATCTTACAATGATTTGAAGGGCTTGCCAACAGAGTCCACTGTTAGAATTAAAAACTATGGACTTTTAATGAGGTGATCCTTTCAGGGATTTAGGATAAACATTTTGAAATTTTCTCCCTAAACTTCCTCATCTCCCCACTCGTCTCCTCTCTTGAAGACACTGCATAAAACCTGCTAATTTACTGACAAAGAAATAGACCAGCAGTGGGAAACATTTAAAACTATGAATGATACAGCACAGGAGATATATAACCCATTTTAAAAAAACAGCAAATCAGCCAGGAAAGGCACATCACGGATGAATAAAATAGTAAGGATAAGATTGAACTTGGGACAAAGGTATTCTCCAGTCTATAGACAACCAAAGAAAGGATAAAAAGTATATTACCAAAAGCATTCAAAAATATTTTTGTTTGATAAGATGTAAGATAAAGAGAAATTGTAAAACTGAAACTTGTTTTTGTGTTGTAGGTATTATGTAATATAAGCATTAGCCATCAACATTTAAAAGACACTTAGGTAAGGACATGAATAGGAAAGGTTTGGTGGAATATGGGGAGAAAGTGAGGTCTGCAGATGCTGGAGATCAGAGCTGAAAATGTGCTGCTGGAAAAGCGCAGCAGGTCAGGCAGCATCCAGGGAACAGGAGAATCGACGTTTCGGGCATAAGCCCTTCTTCTTCATTCCTGAAGAAGGGTTTATGCTCGAAACATCGATTCTCCTGTCCCTTGGTGGAATATGGGCCAGGCAGGTGGGACTGGTTTAGTTTGTGATCATATTCAGCGTGGACTGTCTGGACCCAAGGGTCTGTTTCCATGCTGCATGACTACATGACTGTATCTTGGTCTTAAATTGTCCTTTGGTTTGGTATCAGTGCTTATCTAATTATGCACCTGTGGAGTTTGTTGGGATGGTGAGCCACTTAAAAGGTGCTATACAAATAAAATCTGTTGTTCTTAACAGTAAAAGCTGCTTTCTTCAGTCTGTTGAGTGCAGAGAGGGAAAAGATGTCCTTGTTTTCATATTCTCTACTAATAGAAGCAAGTTGTGCAATTTAGCTAAGTCTGACTAAATGGTAAAGAAATTCAGTGCACTGATGCCTTGTGACTAATTATGGATTGTGGTTCAGATGAAAAATGCAGACAGAATCCTTAGAATGTCACAAGAGAAAGGGAGTGCTTTTCCAGGCAACAGTGTTTGGTTGTTATTTGACCATTTTTCTGATGGTATATAAGAAATTCCTGAAATGAATCCTGGGTAGCCTGGTACTATCTGGTTGGATAATGTAAAAGTTTGAACTTCAATGTTCATGGACCATCGAGAAGAAGATTGAGGTTAACCTTTCAATTTAAAAGAATGAAAGCATAGCAGAATTGTTTTCATGTACATCTGAGGGCACTTAAGATCTGAATGACATTTAATTTTAGAAGCTTCTTATGTTGACTGTGAAAGAAAACCTCTAGTGTCCTGATATTTTAAGTATAAATCAATATTTCTTTAGAAAAAGTGAAATGCACTAGATTTTCCTTTATATATAATATTATTTAGTTTTTATTCCCAGGCAGCTGTCTTCCAGGTCAGTTTCAACTAATGTAAGGTTATGCGGTTACAAAATCTAGAGCACAAGGCAACTTAATTATCCACCTCAATTGGTATTTGATATGTATGTCCTGGACATCCTTCCAGGGTCCGGCTCTACTCCTATCCATGTCCCCACCACAACTTAGACTCATCATTCAATTCAGTGAGAGATCCATCAAATCAACTCATTATCATTTTTGTTAGCACAGTATTCCTCATTTCCAAAAGGCCATACTTCAAACATACAATAATAGCCACAAGCTGTTGACTTCACCATCAGAACATTGGTTAGTCAATCAGAAGCTTGGGGAAGGGGATAGGATAACATGTCAACCTGTCACAGTGCAAGGTCACACATTAGCTCTGTTCCACAAGAACACTGATGCTGATCGATAAAGCTGACAAATACAGACCAGTAAATATGAACTGCACTGACTGGACTTGCAGTGTCACCAAACAAACCTCCAACTACTCTCAAATCATCAATGGATGCAGGGTCTGTCAGCTCCCTGAAGATGACAGCAGTGCTCACCATGGTGCAAATTTTACTGACATCTCAGTCAGCTCTGATGTGTTGTGTGATAAAATGGGGTGACTCACCTAAAGCACTTTCCGATGGTCAGGCCTCTATGAATTCTAACAGACTGTGTCTTCAAAGGGTGGTAACAATCCTCCTCAACTTCTTCCTCTCCTTCTGCATGCTCTTCTTCTTCCTGCTCTTACTGCTCCTCACCTCTTGCTGCCTGGATAGTGTTCAGTTCTGGACCCTTATTATTTCAAAGTTATCCAATATGTAGCACTGGGTGCTTACTCAGAACTGCACCTTCTCCCAGGCATCGGTAGCATTGTTCGAGCACTAATGATTGAGGTATATGGTTTTTTTTTTGTGGCATCTGACTCTTATTGTAGATCCACCTCCACATTCGGACCCAGTTTCTGACAACAGTAACTCAGAAAGAAACATCCCTCATCACTCATTAATCAACTCTTGACTTAGAATAAAAGTGTTGCAGAGAACTGGTGCGGGGTAACTGAGGAAAGTTTGAAAACGAAGTACAAATGATGATGATAAGTCCAGAACTGATTCCTATGTCAGTGAACAATCATGGACTGGGACGAGAATCTCTCATACAAAGGAGAGATCAAGTAGATGTTAAAGGAGAAATAAAATTAACGGTAGAAGTCATAACTTGAATAGATTAAATCAAATAGAAGGCTCAGGAGGGTCTCATGTCAAATTTAGTCCTCCTTCATGATAGTGTAGATGACAGCTACCAATAAGCACCAGTATAAATTAACAGGAGAAACAAAACAAAGGAAATTAGGAACTTGGAGACAATTTGGAGTTTGAATCTGATGTAACAGATAATGACGACCAGGATTGACATGTTAATAAAAGTTTACAGTAAACATCTCTATAGATGTGCCTTGAAATATATCACTGAGTGTTGGATCTTGCTTTTGGGCCATGATTTCCTATGTTTAATCAATGTGTAACTCTCCAGTAGCAGTTCATGTAAGTTCCAAAATTGTCAGAATTCTTCCATTCAAAAGAACCTGTTTGGAACTTCTGTCACCCAAAAGCTGAGCAGTTGGACTTTGAATCAATAGCCATGTGCGTAATAAGCAAACAACGTACCTGGCCCTTGGTCTACTTTATCTTGAATCTCAGAAAACTCAACATAAAGCATATGAGCATTTGAGTTGCAAGACGCTGAATTCACTTCTACTGCCAGAAATTTGGCAACTAATTGCATAGGTCAATAGAAGGCAGATTGAGATTTCAATGTTAAACTAATTGATAGACATGATACACTCCAAATATCTGGAGTGCATACTTTCATGAACCTTTCCATGAATTATTGCATTTGACAAAATCCTGGAACCCCCCCCCCGATAATATCCCTACATGAAAGGGATGGCAGTCTTTAAAGAGATAGTTTACTGTCACCTTCTCAAGGGCAATAAAGGATGGGCAATAAATGCTGGCTTAGCCAGCAATGTCCATATCCTATGAACGAGTAAAATAGGTTGCTGACTGTTCAAATGAACTTGACAATAAGGGTTCAATGCGTTTGTTATGCACACTTGTGTCTATTTTTAACAATTTCACAGATCACTTTACATCCCCCAAAGGGCACCCAACCTCCTGCAAATATCACCTTACCTGGCCTGACTAGATTCAAAGGTTATCCTAAAAAATCCACAAATCCACATCTTCTTTTGCCTGCTCTAATCTGTACACTTTGGCATTCATACTCCAACACTCTCACAACCCCACTTCAGTGAAGACAGCTCGTAATTAAAATGGCTCCACCTCTGTACGCTGCATATGTGAACCATGATCTTCCTCCATTTCCCATGAACATGAGAAGTGCAATGTTTGGAGGGGGGGGGCTATGTTTCTCGAACAGTTCTGCTGGTTTTGCCATAAGGTGTAGCCCCTGCTGTGGTGAAATTCTGGGCCTTATTTTTATGTGGAAAAAAAACTTATTAATAAAATCGATCCAAAATATATAACGCTCGCATTTCAAAGAAAACGTAATAGTTAATGTTGTCCCTGACCCAGTCCAAAGTGGTAGAAGGAGGAGGTATTTCGATAGAAGAGATTACTGTTTGTGGTTTGCAAAAGCAATTGATTGAACAGCTTTATTCTTCTGTAAAAATATTCTTCAAATACAATATCTACAACTTAACAAGCAATTAGCTGAAGAAGAAAATGTATAGTATACTTGGGCAAGACAAATTGCAACTATTACATTGCTGACACATAAAAACACACATTGGACCCCTGGCTAATAATGCATATTATTTGTACGTTGCTGGTTTTATGAGTTATGCTAACAATAAATTATTCCAAGCTACCTATTTCAAGCATGTAACTGACTCAGCTTTTTAGAATACAGGGTTTTTTTTAAGAAAACATTTTTCAAGAGGAAAGACTTCAAAATGAGTCTCCTATTTGCAATAATTGAGTTCTGGATCTGTGCGCTGTAATTTGACTGGAATATGAAAGCTAGCTGTCTCTGGGAGCGAAGAGAACTTCTATCTTTCCATCAGATACACCTTTTCTTCCACATTATTAACAAACTGATCTATTAATGTCAAATGAGCAAGGTTCTAAAATTGATTCTGAACAAATAACAAAACTATAAGACTTAAAAAATGTTTGCATTCACAATATAAGCAAATTAATAGTCATCATCCCAAAAGAGTTCTTTTTTAATACAGATGTTGTACTGTAAAATTATTCTAAATCCAGTATGGTTCATGTTTAACTTGAGGAAGTATAATTGATCAATTGAGAAACAAGCTTTGCAGAAAAACTATCTATATAAGCAGAACACCAGCAGTATGAGCAAGTTTAAATTTGTAAATTTTTCTTTCTAGTGTTAGGTTAAGGAGCAAGTTAAAAATAAATGCTGCAAGTCAATAATTTTGCTAGCACAGCACTGGAAGCCAGAACGGAAACAAATCTTTTAGTGTCTTTTCTTGCTGATGCTGTACTGAAAATGTCAATTATCGCATTGTGCACTTACATAAATGTTATAATGAAATGCTAATGTTGTTAATGTTCCAAGTGAGAGTTATTTGTACCAGATGAAAATGCAGTGAAGATTGCATATCATACCACATTAAAAAAATTTGCAAGAGAAAGAATCTGAAGAATGAATATGTGAAGATCTGTGCGAGATAAGAGTGGAGACCATTAGACGTTCTCATTGTTGTTTTAAATTTTAAACATTTATCAATAAACCAGGTTTATATTGCTTTAGGAAAATGAGCCAAAAAGCTATTTCACAACAATCAAACTGCAAAATGTTGTTCCACAAACTCAGACAAGGAAAAACCAATTTAACATCCACAGTTTCTATGATCGCAAGAGTGCTGGTTCAATATAGAAATGTTAACAATTTGCATCACACCTGGGATTACTATTCTTAATCTGTTTTACCCAGGGCTGACATTTACAATATTTGTTAAGATATTGTCACGCACAGCTGATCGAACTGTAATTTCAAATAATTCTGTGTTGTCAAATTTCTTGCTTTTTTTAACTGAAGAGGTGATGCCCTGGTGGTATACTGGACTGTTAATCCAGGGAATATTGTGGGGACTCGGGTTCAAATCCTACCATAGTGAAATTTGAACTCAATAAAAATCTGGAAATAAGAGTTAATGATGACCTTGAAACCATTATTGTAAATGCCCTTTAGAGAGGAGGCTGCCATCCTTACCAGGTCTGGCCTCCACAGCAATGTGGTTTGAATATTAGCTGGGCAATAAATGCTCACCTAGCCAGGGATGCCCTCTTCTGTGAATTAATAAAAACAAAATTGGCAACCTGCATGCCAACATTGAAGTTTGACTAAAACTAAAGTGGGTGTTGAACCGACTTTCTCAGGTGAGCAATGTGTCCAGCCTATCTGTTTTATAGCCAGAGCAATGTAGACATATCATACTTATATTGTTATGGACAGGGGAAGGCGTGGGATAAGATTTCCTATTTTCTCACCTCTCAGCTGACTGTAGCATTTATTTTCAGAAAGATCCAAGTTTTCGTGAATCAAAAAAAACCATTCCTCTAACACGCAGATAACACACACACAAGGAAAGAGTTTCTAGAGATGTAATATGCGTTAGGTTACCAGCACAGGAACAAGAAACATGCCACTTGTCTACTGCCCAGTGATTTGAAATGTTGCCTTGATATTTTCCTACTAGTTCCTTGAATATAAATGGAGGCTGGAATTTTCAGTGAAGATTGCAGCTGAACTCTCATAGTATTAAAAAATATTCTTTTAGATAAAATGAATTAGCCTCTTTCCATTGTCTGGGATGTCTATATATGCAAGGCAGTGATCTTTCCTTTAACTGGGAGATCTCTCCTTCTGAAGCAATAGCCTTAAACTGCCTCACTTGATCAACTAGGCGAAAGTGGGTACAGATGCTGGAGATTAGAGTCAAGATTAGAGTAGTGCTGGAAAAGCACAGTAGGTCAGGCAGCATCCGAGGAGCAGAAAAAATCAATGTTTTGGGAATTCCTGATGAAGAGCTTTTGCCTGAAATGTCAATTTTCCTGCTCCTCAGATGCTGCCTGACCTGCTGTGCTTTTCTAGCACTACTCTAATCTTGTCTCAATGATCCACAAGTAAACGACTTCACTACATGTAGGTGGTGTTGTGACACTCCCACACACATATAGCCCCATTTTTTCACCCCAGTCACTGTTTACCCACCAGGTAACCCACTCTATCTATCCACAGCTATATGATGGAAGGAAGTGGAAATATGGCGATGAAATAAAGGATCAACCACGCTCATATTGAAAGGCAGGGCAGGCACAAAATATCAAATGATCTCCTACTCCTGTTTTTACAATTGTAACAATGTTGGGATGATTCCTTATATTTGATGAGGAATTCTAACAATTGAGAAATCCTTAACATCTCCATCTGGAGAGAATCTACAACACCACTCACCTGACTTTCTGCAGTTAATTTTGTGAAGGCATAATTCCATGTTTCTGTTTTTCCTTAAAAAGAAGTAGTGTTCATTTCTCAATTAACTTTAAGCCATTACAACATGCATATTTGAATAAAATGAAATAGCTTAATTCAAGGAATTCTTTTTTTAAAACAATCAACTACGATGCTGATCTCATCCCATTATCTTGTGTGACAAAACTGAATGATTCACATAAAATGTCCAGTAGTGTTGGTAACTGCTCTCATGATATTACTCTTTGTTTCTCAGCTGTACAGTTTTATTAAATTGCAAATTAACTTAAATCCTGTACACTTAAACTGACCTATAGGAAGGAGAGATTTTTTCTTATTGGAATTGCAAGATCAATAATTCAAATGAAGTCTTACACAAAATATGTAAATCACAATTTCTGAATAGTTTCCTTCATAAAGGTTGTCTCAATATTTAATCTATGACCATTAATTTTTTGGTTAGATAATTGTAGAGGTTTTTTTTTCATTTCAAGAAGGAGCTCTATGGAGACTGAGATTAGTTTTATATTTAATATATAATGAGCAAATGAAAACCACCTCCTCTTTTCTGATTGCAAGGACCCATCAACATTGTTAGACATGTTGGAAATAGGAAAAGGTGGAGGTTATATGACATTTATGTCTGCCCTGCCTTTCAATACGAGCATGCAATCATCTACGTCAACACCATATTCTCACTTCCTTGCAACATGTAGCTGTGGATAGATAAAGTGGGTTACCTGGTGGGTAAACAGTGACTTGCATGAGGGAATGGGGCTGTAAGTGTTCGACGTTTCGGGCACAGGCCCTTCTTCAGGAATGAGCAGAGAGTGTTCAGCAGGCCCTGCCTTTCAATACGAGCATGCAATCATCTACGTCAACACCATATTCTCACTTCCTTGCAACATGAGCTGTGGATAGATAAAGTGGGTTACCTGGTGGGTAAACAGTGACTTGCATGAGGGAATGGGGCTATAAGTGTGAGGGAGTGTCAGCAATGCCTGCTATATAGTATGAGCAAAGTGGCTTTCTGGTTGTTGTGCTATTATGTTGCAGTGAAGGACAATGCCAGTCTGCTAACACTTGTCCAGTTCCTTGGCAGATATCCACTGAATGGCAAGTTGTTCTGGAAACGATGGTGGTAAGTTGGAACCAGATTGAGCATCTTAGGGACGGGGGTAGGTAATAATAAAGTGAAGATGCACTGAGAAATCTCACTGGGCCTTGTCACGAAAAATCCTCAAACATTTGATACACTTAGCACTTAGACAAAAATGTAACCTTTAGCCTCTTAGTTTTAATGCCTTTGAACATGCCTATCCATGGAGTTTGGTAGCTTGGATGGCTGGTAGTGATGTTAACAGTGTGGGTTCAATTCCTGCACTGGCTGAGGTTACCATGAAGAAATTTCCTTCTCAACCACTCCCCTTGTCTGATGCATGGTGACCCTTAGGGTAAATCACCTCCAGTTTTGTTCCTTTAATGATAGAACAGCCTTATGGTCTGGTAAGACTATGGTGAACTTAACCCTTTATCCACTACACAGCTGTCTCTCAGCTTACAAGTCTCCATTCCCAAGTGGCGATCATATAGCTCCTGGAGAGGCCTTCCTGAGAATAGAACACTATCTTGCAGTGTGGTGTCACCTTTAATAGACCAGTCATGTTGTATTGTTGGCTGTGTTTGTTGTACGTTATCAGGCCATTCCTGGTCCATTTCCTGAGAGAGTGCCAGTCCTCACCTTGATCAGTCTCATCTCTAATTACAGTAGATCTAATTTTACTAGTGCTGTGTTCACAGGGTAATGAATCCTTATATCTCGCTTTCTGCCATGTGTATCAGGTACCAGCCAAACTAGGGTATCTGCCAGTACCATTACACCTCCTGGTTAGTATTTGCAGAATTAAATCATAACTTTAAAACCTCAACATTAATCACTGTAGATTTGGTGATGTTTTATATGCATTTTTCTTGTAGCTTTGCTCTCCTGTGAATGGTCATCAATCTCCATTGATAAATGTATGGATTTTCTCACACTCATCCAAAATGGTCAAGAGCTCTCTGTCCATCATGGCTTACCTGGTCTCAACTGAGGTTAGACCGTAGGATGCAAAGGTTTATTGGCTTTCCTTTTTGTAGAAGCATGTACTTGCATTGATGGATTTCTTTCTGTTGTCATATGACTGTCTTTTCTCCAGGTATGTTACCATATTAAGTGTGCTGAAATTCCTGTTACGTGACTGCAGGTACTCTACTGACTTCTTTCATCACAACCCTCAGGGTTTAAACATCTACTGTAATATGTTATATGCAGTGTTGGATCAAGCCATGGGAATTACTCAATTCTTTCTGATCTATTTTGGCCTGCATTCCAGCAATGACCATAACCTCTTTCAGGATTCAGCTTAACTCGATCAAGGGCGTACACTCTTCCAATGAACTTGCATTCTGCTGCTTTCTCAAGTGTTGGTGAATGCTTTGATCTTTAATTAACTGCAGCTTCTCTTTGCCTGTTTCCTCCATAGCACCATGTCGATGGATGTCATGACCTTATCTATACCACATATCGAGACATTGTCTGCTATGCTGATTGTTCCTTTGTATTCCCATGTCACTGCTCTGGCAGTGCCTCCAGCCTGCAATATTGTGTTCTTGTTTTTCCAGTATTTAAGGGTGTGTAGAACCCCACATTAGTTGAGTCATCAGCCTTATATCAATGCCCTTAAATATACACTCTCCAGCTACATTTTTCAATCCCAGTACAAGATTGTTAATGGTCTCACCTAACACCTGTCTGAGTCTTCACATTCCTACAGGTAGATCTAATGATTTGATATTTTCAAGAAATGTACTTAAACATCTGAAAAAGTTTTTTTTAGGTTTCTCCTGTTCAGCAAGTTCCTCCTTGTTAAATAAAGGCAATAATATGTCTTCTGCCCAGATAAGGACACAGCTATCTTCTTTTCATTGCTAATACCTTTTATGAAACTCTTATCTATTCTATAAATTCAAACGTCAGCTAATGGGTGAAGTAAAGTACCATTACAAAGCCCCCTTTCTGTACTGCGTCTAAGGTTTAGTGATAGAAATAAGTGTGAGCAAGAAGATAACTTATCTTAACAGCACATGGCAGTTTATTGCATTATAACAATAAGTACAAGTTCCATTGGCTAGTTTGACATAATTAAGAGTATAAGGAGCTAAGACTATATGGATTCATCAGATTAGATTACCTACAATGTGGAAACAGGTCCTTCGGTCCAACAAGTCCACACCAACCCTCTGAAGAGTAACCCACCCAGACCCATTCTGCACATTCACCCCTAACTAATGCACTTAACACTATGGGTAATTTAGCAGGGCTAATTCACTTGGCCTGCACATCTTTGGATTGTGGGAGGAAACCCACGCAGACACAAGGAGAATGTGCAAACTCCACACAGACATTCACCCGAGGGTGGAATCGAACATGGGTTGCTGATGTAAGGCAGCAGTGCTAACCACTGAGCCACCATGTCAGGTCACTGTGGTTATGCTCTTACCACAACATAAGAGGTTTCAGGCATGTAGGTTAACTTTGTATTTATTCAAGCAGCTTCTAAGAGAGTCTATCTCAGAATGTGTAAACAGAATTCTGTGTGTTATTCTGTCAGCTTTACCATCTCTGTCCCATTCTGTCCGATTTCTGTTTGACCTTTACCTGACACAGAAAGTCATCAACATCTGTATACTTACAACCAAATGCAATCTTCATATTTTATTCTTGTATGCTAAACAAAAATATTCTATCCTAGGTCTTCAGCAGTTGTGGCTCTGTTGGAAATATACTCAAGTCACACCACCTTTTAAGAACAAAGGGAAACCAGGGAATTACAGACCATTTATCTGTGGGGGAGGGGTGGTGGTGGTGGTGGTGGATATTGTTGAAGTCTATAATCAAGGATAGGATAATTGATCACCTCAAAATATGTCAGTTAATCAGGGAAAGTCAGCATGGATTCATGAAGGCTAGGTCATCCCTGGCAAACCTCATGGAGTTTTTTGAAGAGGTGACAAAGGTGGTTGACAGTGGTAAGTCAATGGATGTTGCTTCGGTGGACTTTGGGTGGCTTTTGATAAAGCCCTGCACAAATGACTGCTGGCTAAGATGGAAGCCCATGAAATGCAGGGCAAATTGCTGACATGGATAGGAAATTGGAGAGCATGAAACAGAGAGTTCAAGTAATGGACAAGTTCTCAAATTGACAGATTGTGATATCCGGTAGGGTTTGGTGTTGGGGCCTCAGTTATATACAATATTTGTTAATTACTTAGATAATGACGTGAAAAGTCAAATATCCGAATTTGTTGATGACTCAATATTGGGCAGCATTCAGACAGCATTGATGAGAGCATAAAAGTACAATAAGGTATTGATGAATTAGGAGAATGGACAAAGTTGTGGCCGATAGATTTTAAAAAAGCAAGTGTGAGTTTATCATTTTGCACCAAAAAAGAATAGATCAGGATATTGTTTAGAAGACACCAAGTTAAATAGAGTGGATGTCCAAAGGGATTTGAGTTTCAGATGCATGTCTCTTTACAATGCCATGACCGGGTGCAGAAAGTAGTCAAGAAGACTAATGGAATGTTGACCTTGATACCTAAAGGGCTGGCATATAGGTATGTAGACATTATGCTGCAGTTATATAAAACCCTAGTTAGACAACACTTACAGAACTGTGAGCAGATCTGGGTTACATACCTTAGGAAGAATGATTTGTCCCTGGAGGGAGTTCAACACGAGTTTAAAAAAGAATGGTACCTGGACTTCAGAGGTTAGGTTTTGAGGAGAGATTGGACAAGTTATACCTTTGCTCTCTAGAATTGAGAAGGTTAAGTGTTGATCTAATCAATGTCTTCGGGATATAAACAGGGAAAGACAGAGCGGATGAAAATAAACTATTTCCACGAGTTGAAGATTCTAGAAATGAAGCATTGTCGAGGAATTAGGGTCAGTCCATTCAAGAGAACTATTAGAAAACATTTCTACACGCAAAGAGTAGTGGAGGTTTGGAATTCTCTTCCTCAAATAGCGATCAATGCTAATTCGATGTTAAGTTTAAATCTGAGACAGACAAAATTTTGAAACACAAAGGTATTAAAGGATATGGATCAAGGCAAGCATATAGAGTTAGGCCACTGGTCAGCCATAATCCTATTGAATAATGGAGCAAGCTCAAGGGGCTGAATGGCCTACTCCGGTTCCCATGTTCCTGTATTTTTTTTTGTTCTCTCCTCCTGTCTACAGAGCTCGGTTTATACTCTGTAATATTCTCCCAGACCTCATACAGGCCTGAGGATGTATAGGTTCCTCCCCAATCATTTTTGTTGATATGAACAATTAAGGTATCCAAAGTGCATGCTTGTTAAAATGTACTTTACATAACAAGCTTGTAAAGTGTCATATTCTGCTCCCTTTCTATAAAACCTTATTTTTTGAAGTCTAATGCAGCATCCAACATTAGCCTTTTTAGAACTATTATCCAATACAATAAAAACTAAAATGTCAATCTGCACTTCTGTTTAAAGTTCTCAAATATATCATAGATATCATTAGGGTGGCATGGTGGCTCAGTGGTTAGCCCTACTGCCTCACAGCTCCAAAGCCCTGGGTTCAATACCACACTCAGGGACTATCTGTTTAGTGTTTGCACATCCTTCCCGCATTTGCATGGATTTCCTCCTGGTGCTCTGGTTTCATCCCAGAATCCAAAGATGCGTAGGTTAGGTGGATTGGCCATGCTAAATTGCCCCATAGTGTCCAGGAATGTGTGGGCTAGCCATGGGAAATGTGGGGGTTATGAGGATAAGGTGGAGGGGAGCTGGGTCTGGCTGGGATGGTCTTTGGACGGATGTTGCAGACTCAGTGGGCTGAATGGTCTCTTTCTGCACTGCAGGGATTCTATGATTAGCTTTCCAATTCATGATGAGGGGTCACTGTGTATTCACTTCTGTACTGGTCAACAGCATGTTTTTCTTGTTTTCACTCAATGTATTAAGGTTCTCGTTCATCTTTCTCTGGCAGTAATGGAGGTTAAGTTTTAGAATAAAGAACAAAAAACAAAGAAAATTTACAGCCCAGGAACAGGCCCTTCAGGCCCCAAGCCTGAGCTGATCCAAATCTACTGCCTAAACCTGTTGCCCAATTCCTAAGCATCTGTATCCCTCTGCTCCCCACTACTCATGCATCTGTCCAGATGCACCTTAAATGAATCTACCATGCCTGCCTCTACCACCTCTGCTGGCAACGCATTCCAAATGTCTACCACCCTCTGTGTGAAGTACTTGCTGCGTGTATCCCCCTGAAACTTTTCACCTCTCACCTTGAAAGTGTGACCTCTCATTATTGAATCCTTCACCCTGGAAAAAAGCTTGTCTCTATCCACCCTGTCTATACCCTTCATGATTCTGTAAACCTCAGTCAGGTCCCCCCTCAATCTCCTTTTTTCTAATGAAAACAAACCTAACCTACTCAACCTCTCTTCATAGCTAGCACCTTCCATACCAGGCAACATCCTCGTAAACCTTCTCTGCACCCTCTCCAAAGTGTCCACATCCTTTTGGTAATGTGGCGACCAGAACGGTACACAGTATTCTAACTGCGGCCCAACCAATGTCTTGTACAACTTTAACATGACCTACCAGCTCTTATACTCAACACCTTGTCCGATGAAGGCAAGCATACCATGTGCCTTCTTGACCACTCTATCCACCTGTGCAGCAACCTACAGTGTACAATGGACCTGTACTCTCAGATCTCTCTGCTCATCAACTTTTCCCAAGGTGCTTCCGTTCTTTGTATAATTCCCTCTAGAATTAGTCTTGCCTAAATGCATCACCTCACATTTGTCTGGATTGAACTCCACCTGCCACTTTTCTGTCCAACTCCCCAGTCTATCTATATTCTCCTGTATTCTTTGACAGTCCCTTATGCTTTCTGCTACTCCACCAATCTTCGTGTCATCTGCAAACTTGCTGATCATACCAACAGTGCCCTCTTCCAGATCATTTACGTATATCACAAACAACAGTGGCCCCAACACTGACCCCTGTGGAACACCACTGGTCACCTTTCTCCATTTCAAGAAACTCCCTTCAACTACTACTTTCTGTCTCCTGTTGCTCAACCAGTTCTTTATCCACCTTGCTAGAACACCTTGTACACCATGTGACTTCACTTTCTCTATTAGTTTACCATGGGGATCCTTATCAAACGCCTTATTAAAGTCCATGTATATGACATCAACAGCCCTTCCTTCATCTATCAACTTGGTCACTTTGTCAAAGAACTCTATTAAGTTGGTAAGGCCCGATCTCCCCCGCAAAAAAAACCATGTTGCCTATCACTGATAAGCCCATTCTTTTCTAAATATAAATAGATCTTATCTCTCAGTACCTTCTCCAGCAACTTTCCTATGACTGACATAAGGCTCACTGGTCTGTAGTTACCCAGAATATCCCTACTATCCTTCTTGTACAGGGAGACAACATGAGCAACCTTCCAGTCCTCCAGTACCTCACCTGTATTTAAGGATGCCACAAAGATATTTGCCAGGACTCCAGCTATTTCCTCTCTCACCTCCCTCAGTAACGTGGGATAGATCCCATCTGGTCCTGGGGACTTGTCCATCTTAATAGCCTCTAGCCTTCCCAGCACATCTTCCCTACTTGTGTCAACCCTGATCCAGACTAATCAAACTTATATCTCTCATGTAAACATTAATCATGTTCCTCTCCTCAGAGAACACTGATGCAAAGTAATCATTCAGAATCTCGCCCATTCTCTCAGGTTCGACACACAGCCTTCCTTCATTATTCTTTCGTGGACCAATCCTTTCTCTAGTTACCCGCTCGGTTCTTATATAAGAATAAAATGCTTTGGGATTCTCCTTAATTCTGTTTGCTAAAACTATTTCCTGGCCCCTTTTAGCCTGCTAAATTCCTCGCTTAAGACTGGTCCTACTTTTCCGATATTCCTAAAGGACCCATTCTGTTCTTAGCTGCCTGGACCTTATGTACGCTTTCCTTTTCCTCTCGGACAATTTCTCCTGTCATTCACGGTTCACGAATCTTGCCTTTTCTATCCTTTGCCTTCGATGGGACATGTCTATCCTGCACTATCTTTAAACTATCTTTGAAAGCCTCCCACATCTCAAATGTGGACTTCCCTTCAAATAGCTGTGTCCAATCCACATTTCCCAGCTCCTGCTTAATTTTGATATAATTGGCCTTGGCCCAGTTCAGCACTCTTCCCTTAGGATCACTCTCATCTTTCTCTACAAGTATTCTAAAACTGAAAGAATTATGGTCACTGTTCCCAAAGAAATCCCCTACAGCAACTTCTACCACCTGGCCTGGCTCATTCCCCAATACCAGGTCAAATATGGCCCCTTCCCTCATTGGACAATTGATATACTGCTCTAGAAAACTCTCCTGGAGTTTTACAAATTCTACCCCATCCAGACCTCTGACGCTAAGTGTATCCCAGTCAATTTTGGGAAAATTAAAATCTCTCATCACCACTACCCTATTTGCCTCTACACCTTTCCATAACCTGCTTACCTTGTCCTTCTACCT
The DNA here is from genome assembly GCF_004010195.1 of Chiloscyllium plagiosum. NCBI lineage: Eukaryota > Metazoa > Chordata > Chondrichthyes > Orectolobiformes > Hemiscylliidae > Chiloscyllium > Chiloscyllium plagiosum. Next base: position 135,470,257 of record NC_057711.1, read on the forward strand.
TACGCTCACTGTTGGGAGGTCTGTAATACAGCCCCAACAATGTAACTGCACCCTTCTTATTTCTCAGGTCCACCCACAATGCCTCACTACCCAAGCCCTCCATAGTGTCCTCCTTTAGCACAGCCGTGATATCATCCCTGACCAGCAATGTAACTCCACCCCGCTTTTACTTCCCTCCCTGTTCTGTCTGAAGCATCTATATCCTGGAACATTTAGTTGCCAATCATGCCTTTCCTTCAATCAAGTCTCTGTGTTTACAAATCCAAGCCCTACATTCATCTGCCTTACACACTGACACCCTCCTTCGACTGACTGAACTGGTCCTCACCCTGAACAACTTCTCTTTCCAATCCTCCCACTTCCTCCAAACGAAAGGAGTAGCCATGGGCACCCGCATGGGCCCCAGCTATGCCTGCCCCTTCGTAGGATATGTGGAACAATCCATCTTCCGCAACTACACAGGCCCCACCCCCCACCTTTTCCTCTGCTACATCGATGACTGTATCGGCGCCGCCTCGTGCTCCCACGAAGAGGTTGAACAG
>NC_057711.1:135471299-135472548 GCF_004010195.1 Chiloscyllium plagiosum
AAGAAGGGCTTATGCCCGAAACGTCGATTCTCCTGTTCCCTGGATGCTGCCTGACCTGCTGCGCTTTTCCAGCAACACATTTTCAGCTTACACACTATACTCCTTGCATTAAAATAGATGCATTTCAGGCCACCTGTTCTTTTGCGTTCATCTGCTCTCTGCCTACTCTTCCACTTATTAATGCTATCTTCATGATGCTTACAGTTTCCAGTCTCCACCTCGCTGTCTACTTGTCTTCTCTTCTGGTTCCCAGCCTCCTGCCACATTAGTTTAAAACCTCCCCAACAGCAGTAGCAAAAACTCCCCGAAGAACAATAGTTCCGGTCTGGTTCAGGTGTAGACCATCCATTTCGTAAAAGTCCCACGTTCCCCAGAACCAGTCCCAATGTCCAACACCTCCCTCCCACACCATTCCTCAAGCCACATGTTCATCCTGCCTTTTTTTTCATTTCTATGCTGGCTAGCATGTGGCACTGGTAGCAATCCCGAGATCACTACCTTTGAGGTCCTCCACTTTAACTTCTCTGCTAGTTTCCTGAATTCTGTTTTCAGGACCTCATCTCGTTTTTTACTTATATCATTGGTGCCTATATGCACCAAGGCAACTGGCTGTTCACCGTCCTCTTTTAGAATGCTCTGCAGCCGATCGGTGACATTGCTGATCCGAGCACCTGGGGGACAACATACCATCCGGGAGTCCCGTTATCACCCACAGAACCGCCTATCTACTCCCCTCACAATAGAATCCCCTATGACTATGGCCCTATCAATCTTTTTTCCTGCCCTTCTGAACAGCGGTGCCCGCCACAGTGCCATGATCTTGACAACTGCTTCCCTCCCCTGGTGAGCCATCTCCCCCAACAGTATCCAGAACGGTATACCTGTTTTGGAGGGAGATGACCGCAGGGGTCCCTAAAACTCTGTGGGAAGCTAGGGAAGTGATTACTGGGCCTCTTGCTGAGATATTTGTATTATTGATCATCACAAGTTAGGTGCCGGAAGACTGGAGGTTGGCTAATGTGGTGTCACTGTTAAAGAAGGATGGTAAGGACAAGCCCAGGGACTATAGACCAGTGAGTCTGACGTCGGTTGTAGGCAAGTTGTTGGAGGGAATCCTGAGGGACAGGATGTACATGTATTTGGAAAGGCAAGGACTGATTAGGGACAGTCAACATGGCTTTGTGCGTGGGAAATCATGTCTCACAAACTTGATTGAGTTTTTTGAAGTAACAAAGAGGATTGATGAGGG
>NC_057711.1:135473208-135559983 GCF_004010195.1 Chiloscyllium plagiosum
TATTTTCCCTGTGGTGGGAGAGTCCAGAACTAGAGGGCATAGGTTTAGGGTGAGAGGGGAAAGATATAAAAGAGACCTAAAGGGAAACTTTTTCACACAGAGGGTGGTACGTGTAGGGAATGAACTGCCAGAGGAAGTGGTGGAGGCTGGTACAATTGCAACATTTAAAAGGCATTTGGATAGGTATATGAATAGGAAAGGGTTTGGAGGGATATGGGCTGGGTGCTGGCAGGTGGGACTAGATTGGGTTGGGATATCTGGTCAGCATGGACAGGTTGGACCGAAGGGTCTGTTTCCATGCTGTACATCTCTATGGCTCTGTGATCTGCACTGCCTTCCTACTCCTTTGCTGCCTTTTGGTCACCCATTCATTGTTTCCCTCAGCAATTCTAACCTGCAGTGTGACCAGGTCACTAAATGTGCGATCCACGACCTCCTCAGCATCGCGGATGCTCCACAGTGAGTCCATCCGCAGCCCAGGGCTGTCATGTGGTCAAACAAGAGTTACAGCTGGACACACCTCTTGCAAGTGTAAGAGTCAGGAATGTCAGCCACATTCCTGAGCTCCCACATCATGCAAGAGGCACATGCCACGGGTCTGAGGTCCCCTGCTATTGTAAGCTTAGCTTTATAACAACAAATTACAACCAAACAATGCACTTAAATATATGAAAATGAAAGATAAACAAAATAAAAGCCTTACCTTACAGAATCTTTTTCTTCCAGTTAGAGGAGGGTGGTGGGAGGGAGATCCAACTCGTGTAGTATCTCGGGTTTAGCCGCTGCCCAAATATATACTAAGCCCTTCCCGGCACTCTCCTGGTCTCCACCTCTGCTGTGTCTCCCACTGCTACTGCACAGGAAAGAAATGGGAAAACATACCCTTCCTGGCAGCCCTCTCTTCTCTCCACCGTCTCTCTTCGCCGCTCTGTCAAAATGGAGGCCCGACTCCCAAGTTAAGTCCCTTTTTCTAAGCAGATTAAACTGACTTAATTTTTGTTTAGGTTTATGCACTGTCATTCATTGTAACCGCAATATGTTTCCTGCTTTTCATTTTTTATAAGTTGTGGCACTTCTGTGTTTAAATTGATTAGCGAAAAGGCTGCCTCGAGCTAGTGCCCTGATCATATAATCCCTCAGTGCAGCTATGGTTGTAAAGCCCTGGAACACTTTACAATTCCTGGCTTATCTGTTTGTTGTCCTTTACAGATAATACAATAACACATAACACTACATCTTGCTCAGTGTCTCTAATAAGTTGAATTTATCAATGAATATCACAATAAATAGCAATTATGCTGCAATTATGGGTTAGCAATGCATGTTGTGATGATACTGCCCCTTTAACAAGGATATTTTGCCCTTGTTTTTTACAAGAGGGGTCATAAAGGCAGAGGTGCCAATATGTCTGGAAATATCTACTTTTATAATTGCAGGGGAGTAGCCATTCTGCCAGTTCAGGATTTTTTCCAGTTTGGTTTTGTTTAGCAGGCAGTCAAAAACTGCTGGGGACCGGGAGAAGCAGCTACAGTGAAAAGAGGTTTCATGCTTCAACAGATGTTTCTTGCCTAAAGTGTCTCTCTGAAATCTCCCCTGCCTACAAGAATCTGTGTTTGAATTTACCTTTTGCCACGGGGTGTGGTTTATGGGATGTTGTCGGGATTGTAACAGCTCCGTAGTTAAGTTGTTATACCAAGTTAGTTGGGTTTTCAAATAGTTAAGTTCTTCTGAATTCTGTTTTTTTTTGTTCATGTTTCAACCGTAGTGTGTAAATAAATTCTGTTTTGCTTGAAACCAAGTGGTTTGACTAGCTGCATCATTCCTGGAATATCCACTATATATCTGCCTTCAAAATAAGAAAAGTTAAAGGCTGTGCTATCTTAAAATGCTTTGAGGAGATCTGTGAGGAGAAAGTAAGGTCTGCAGATGCTGGAGATCAGAGCTGAAAATGTGTTGCTGGAAAAGCGCAGCAGGTCAGGCAGCATCCAGGGAACAGGAGAATCGACGTTTCGGGCAGATTCCTGAAGAAGGGCTTATGCCCGAAACGTCGATTCTCCTGTTCCCTGGATGCTGCCTGACCTGCTGCGCTTTTCCAGCAACACATTTTCAGCTTTGAGGAGATCTGGCCTGCTCCTTAACAAGGTATAGACTTGTCTTACATATCTTAATTAAAATGAAGAGAAAACTGAAATAATCAGCATCTACTTGTCCAAAAGGTGCATTTTTAATTTAGATGCATTTTGACCAGGTTTATTTCCATCATTGCGACTGACTATGTTGAGATTTGCTACTTATTTGAAGTGTAGCTCCATCAATATCTTTCTTTGCAAGGACCAGTTATAAACAACTGACAAGTTGATTTTTGCTACTCCTGGGCCACGAACCAGTGAATACATTTGCTAGTCAATGGACCCTTGTTTGCATAATGCATTCAGCTATAGAGATGACTAGTATCATCCAGAATTACCTCAGTTCTCACTCTGAAGAGTTGATTTTTTTTCACAGTTTTCCAGGGACCTTATTTTAATTTGCAGCACCATGATTCATTGGCACTGTAAGTATTACAAGAACATAAATATACTTTAACAGTGACAGATCGAGGAAAGGAAATCAAGTGGGGTGCCTTTTCCTGTTACTGATGTTAAGCAGCGAGACAACATGCTGGCACTGTTAGAATATATTTATGTTCATAGAATGTTTAAAATTGCTGTGATTCATGGAGCTAAAAATGAAAAAGAACTTCCTGTAGAGTTATTAAAATCTATAACTGGGGACATAACTACCACTAATTCCTAAATTTAATGTAATGGCGTGGATTTTCAAGATGGTGGTTGACAATCCCCGAAGAGGGGCGGAAATTGTTTCTTATTTATATTAAAATGCTTCAAAATTTATAAATACCTTTACTCATTCAAATCAATGTAGTAGTAAAGCAGCAGGTCATGTTTCTTTTTAACATGCACTTACTGTGCTGTTTGTGATTGTGTTGATCAGTCCAATATGAGAGATTACTGACTGTTTATAGGATTGGAGATGTATATCAGCCTGCTGCCCAGACTCTACCACAACCCTTGCTGACATACCTGTGATTAGGCTGGTGGTAACTTCATGGTTTTACTGCTGCTGCTGCAACAGAAGGGACATTCAATGAAGCAGAATACCTCAAATGTTGCAGTATATGTCTGACTTGCAGCACCATCTAAGTATAGTCTGTTCTGATATAGCGCAATAGTTCCATTCCCATGCAATCCCACATTATATGAAAATCGTGTAATGGCAGCACCCTTTAAACCAATGGGGCCAGAATAGCGTTATAGCCAATGCAGGGTAAGGGACGTTTGCATTCTAGCAATAACAGTCTAAATTCTTCAATCATGTTATAGCCATGAAGAAACACACATTATAGCGAAAACAAATGTATTAGGTTTGCATTTCATAAGGGGCTGGGATGAAAAGGGGGTATGTGAAAAGTCCACTGCTCAATACATTTATTCTAACATTTCAATACCTTCATATCCTTGAGAATGATGAGAAGAAGTGGTCATAACAGGGCAATGGTGCTTTATCACGCTGCCAACATTTTTCAGCAATGGGTAAGGAAAGAAAGGCTGGCAGCAATCCTGATGTGGAACAGGAAAGGAAAATTGTCTCGATGTTTTGTGCAAGGTGCGAAATTCTGAAAGGGTTAATACTGAAGAGTGCATTAGCACTGCCCAATATGATGATAGCATATGGACTTTGTGTGGGAGAATGGCTCTGGTTCTCAAAGGAGATAAACCCATTAAATTTCCTTCACAACCTCAGTAACAATATTTATCATGCCAGTCTGACTTGTACCTGATTGCTGTTATGCAATAAATTATCCCTTGCTTAAGGCAACAGCCTTTTCTTGTTAGACTACCAAATAGTTTTCCACCACGGCATTAGACCAATCAGACCCTGTCGACTCCATTTTAAAAGGAGGATTATGGCAATACGTCTATCTATAAATTTTTTGCCAAAGTGACAGTGTTTAAGATCCAGCGTACCATATGGTGAACAGCAATGCAGACTCCAGTGAGCTTTGAAGAGATCTTAATTTACAGCTTTAAGAATAGCAACTTGTAATGCACTGGTAGTGTCCCTACTCCTAGACTGGGAGGACGGGGCTCAAATCCCGCCTGCTCTGGAGGTATGCATTGATTTCTCAGAACAGATTGATTAGAAAAATAGATTTTTTATTTAAAAAAGCAACTTGTGGTAAGATTTGACAAGAGCAAATCTACATTCAATTGCAAAATGCATTTCTGACCAGGTAAGAGAAGCACTGAAGGAAATGTGAACTAGGAGCTCCTAGTCATACTTGGGGGTTACAAGGGACACATGGTATAGGAGCAACCTTGAATCAGGTTTCTGCAGTACGGGGAAACAGGGATATTGGTGGCTCCATTTATAATGTAGAATCCCTGGTGAGTCATGGGTAAACTTTAACATATAATTCAGTTACAGTCTGCGAAAGCTAGAAGTAAACAGAGTATTTACAGCTCAAAGCAAGCATTGCCATCATAGTTGGGTTCTAATTAAGTGTGGCTACAGTAAGGAAAACCACAGAAGTAACTTCGAAACGTAATTGCAGAACTTTGAACATTCCAAAGCCCGAATTAAAATGAAATCGGGATAAGTTAGAAGTTAAAACAAATAAAGCTCTAATGGAAGAAGAAACTTAGGAGACTATTGAGACCATGGAAGAAAGCAGGAGATCGATTATCTAAACCATGGGTAAAGGCAGAATGAATTTATTACAAGCACAGACAGTAGGACTTAATCAGGGAAAGAAAAAAATACTATAAAGCAGTCAGGATTATTAACAATGCTGCATACTGTGCAGACCATCTAGGGAAATCCGTTAACGAAACAAGATTAAATTTATAGCAAAGAAAGGGTTCATTTTGTAAAGCCATTAAGAAACAGACTTGTTTGAAAACAAACTGTAGGCAGTGGGATTCATTGGGTGAAGCCATCTAATAGATTGGGAATTTTTTATTGGGGTGCAAAAAGCTGGAAGCCATCCATTAAACACACAGATGGGGAGAATCCTCCATTTTAATTCCTGAATGTGGGAGCCTTCCATTTTGTTCTTATAAAGATGGGAAACCCTTCGAGTGCAGCAGTCCATAGCAGCAACAATGTTATACTGTAGAAATAAAATCCTTTACTGTAGGGAAAATAAAACATAAGTGCTCTACTGTGAAATGTAAATACTTCAAAGCATAGAGAGTAAAGCATCATTGATTTATAACAGGATTAAAAGGCATCAAACTACGGAAAATTGATAATCACATTAGGAAAACACGGCAGTAGAAATAATGTTGCCAGAAATATTAACATCAGAAGACTGTTTTAAATCCCTCAGCAAATGTTTTCTTGTTCAAGAAGGGAAGTAGAGACAACCTTGGTAATTATAGACCAGTGAGCCTTACTTCAGATGTGGGCAAAGTTTTGGATTCTAAGAGATAGGACTTATAATCATCTAGAAAGGAATAATTTGTTTAGGGATAGTCAACACAGTTTTGTGAAGAGTAGGTCGTGCCTCACAAACCTTATTGAGTCCTTTGAGAAGGTGATGCGGGTAAAGCAGTTAATGTGGTGTATATGGATTTCAGTCAAGCGTTTGATAAGGTTCCTCATGGTAGGCTTTTGCAGAAAATATGGAGGCATGGGATTGAGGGTGATTTAGTGACTTGGCTCAGAAATTGTCTAACTGTAAGAAGATAGAGGGTGGTGGTTGATAGGAAGTGTTTATCCTGGAGTTTGGTTACTAGTGGTGTACTACAAGCATCAGTTTTGGGGCCATTGCTGTTTGTCATTTTTATAAATGATCTGGATGAGGGTGTAGAAGGATGGGTCGGTAAATTTGCGATGACACTAAGGTCAATGGAGTTGTAGACAATGCAGAGGGATGTTGTAGGTTACAGAGAGATACAGATAAGGTGCAGAGCTGGGCTGAGAGGTGGCAAATGAAGTTTAATGTTGAAAAGTGTGAGGTGAGTCACTTTGGAAGGAATAACAGGAAATACAGAGTACTGGGTGAATTGTAAGATTCTTGGTAGTGTGGATGAGCAGAGAGATCTTGTTGTCCATGTGCATAGATCTCTGAAAGTTGTCACACAGGTTGATAGCGTTGTTGTGAAGGTGTACAGTGTGTTAGCTTTTGTTAGTAGAGAGATTTAATTTTGGAGCCATGAGGTCATGTTGCAGCTGTCCAAAACTCTGGTGCGACCCCATTTGGATGATTGCCTACAGTTCTGGTCACTGCATTATGGGAAGGATATGGATGCTTTGAAAAGGATGCAGAGGAGATTTACCAGGATGTTGCCTGGTATGGAGGGAAGGTCGTACATGGAAAGGCTGAGGGACTTAACACTGTTTTCATGAGAGGGATGAAGGTTAAGAGGTGACTTAATAGAGACATACAAGATGATCAGAGGAATAGGTAGCGTGGACAGTGAGAGCCTTTTCCCTCAGATGGTGATGGTTAGCATGAGGGGACATAGCTTTAAAGTAAGGGGTGGTAGATATAAGACAGATGTCAGATGTAGGTTCTTTACTCAGAGAGTAGTAAGGGCACGGAATGCCCTGCCTGTATTCAGTAGTGGACTCACCAACTTTTAGGGTATTTAAATGGTCATTGGATAAACATATGGAGTAGCGTAGTTTAGAAGGGCTTTAGGTTGATTTCATAGGTCAGTGCAACATCAAGGACTGAAGGGCCTGTACCGCGCTGTAATGTTCTACGTTCTATGTTCTATGTTAAATATACCGAATACAACATATAATTGGGCATCTTGGAAAAAACAATTATTAAGATATATAATCTCTTCCAAACTTGATACTAAACTTGCAGATGAACAAATAAATACTTTTATATTTAATTGGGACTTTAACTGCTGATGTTATAGCTCCACAAGTCATTAAAAAAAACACAGCTACTTTTGATGAGGAGGTTGAGGGGGTTGGCTTATGAGGAGAGACTGAGTAGACTGGGATCATTTTCTTTGGAATTTAGAAGAATGAGAGGGGATCTTGTAGAAACATATAACGGTATGAAGGGAATAGGTAAGATAGAAGCAGAGAGGCTGTTTCCACTGGTGGGTGAAACTAGGACAAGAGGGCGTTGCCTTAAAAGTTGGGGGAGCAGATTTAGAACTGAATTGAGAGGGAACTTTTTCATCCAGAGGGTTGTAAATCTATGGAATTCCCTGCCTAGTGAAGTAGTTGGTGCTTCCTTAGTAAATGTTTTTAAAGCTAAGATAGATCATTTTTTGAACAGTAAAGCAATTAAGGGTTATGGTGAGACGGCGGATAAGTGGAACTCAGTACACAAAAAGCTCAGCCATGAACTTATTAAACTCCTGCTCCTCAATCCTTGTTCTTAAGTTTTTATGAGGTTCTGCAAGCTTTTTGAAAATTCCTTTAGCCTTGGAATAAATAACATTCACTAAGGAACAAGATTTGATTGAAGAATTCAATTTGCAGAATCCATAGATAGTTTAACAAATTATTTCTGCAGATTACTGGAAAAATGTGACAATTGAACTTTGAAGTTAAAATGTAAGAGACAAAATTGTTGATGGGATTGCTGATAAGATTTTGTTAGATTTATTACAGTTAAAACAAGATTTGACTTTGGAGAAAGCCAGTGATATGCAGAGTGAAGCAGAAATCCAGCAGCAGAGCAGATCAACACTGAGGGGAGAGGATCAACTCTATCACAGGAGATCAGCAAAGTTCAAGCAGTTTTAAAATATAAAAACCTAAACCTCCAGGTGGAATGTGAGTACAGTAAATTGGTCAGACAACTTATACTAATACTTAGAATTAGCGCTTTGTCGGAAAAAAATCCTCATTAGCATAAGTAATGCTCAGCTATTACAAAATATTTCTTCATCAAAACAGTATGTCATGTCCCTAAGATGCACAGAAATAAGACACAATTACAGAGCAGCAAGAAGTTAAATAGCTACTAAAGCTCATGAGGTTAATCAGGCTACAAGTCAAAGAAAAGGCAAAGGTAATCCAATGGGAAAAGTGTAATCCAAGTCAAGCATTTGAAAAGTAGATACCTGCATTAATCAACATCTAAGTTTTGGCTTGGTACAGAGGTAAAAGCTATTACTGCCTCAGATGGTATACATTGGTTGAAAAGACACTGTTTCCAGCCTGCAACATTGCAATTAAGTGGCCTTGAGGTACAGCCTTCCAAATTAAAGAGCTATCACAAAAAACTGCGTAGCAGAGGTGACCTGTCGAAGAGACAAAATTGAGGACTGCAGATGCTGGAAACCAGAGTTTAAATCAGAGTGGTGCTGGAAAAGTACAGCAGGTCAGGCAGCATCCGAGGAGCAGGAAAATCGGCATTTTGGGCAAAAGCCCTTCATTAGGAATTCCTGATGAAGGGCTTTTGCCCGAAACGTCGATTTTCCTGCTCCTCGGATGCTGCCTGACCTGCTGTGCTTTTCCAGCACCACTCTGATCTGAAGACCTGTTGAAGAGGGACAGGTTGCACCCGAACTGGAGGGAGACCAATATCTTGACGGCCAGGTTTGCTAGTGCTGTATGGGAGAGTTTAAACTAGCTTGGCAGGGTAGTGGGATCCTCAAGAGCAGGAGGCAAGTACGAGGCTTGAAGGAGATATTGTAATCAGAAATAGTAGGTTGAAGAGACAGGTCAGGCTGGAATATGACAGGAAGGAAAGAATGCCTGTTGGATTAAATTGCATCTATTTCAATGCAAGAGGACTGACAGGTAAGGCTGATGAACGCAGCACGTGGATATATACATGGGTTTGGGATATTATAGCCAAACAGAAACATAGAAAAGGGAGGGACAGGACTGGCAGCATAATATGCCGGGGTACAGATTATTTAGGGGAACAGAGGTGGTGGAATGAGGGGAGGGGGAGTCACATTTTTGATTAAGGCAAGTATCATAGCAGTGATCAGAGATAAAATAACTGAAGGATCATCCAGGGAGGCTTTGTTGATGGAGCTCAGGAATAAGAAGGGGATGGTGACATTATTGGGGATGTATTATAGGCCCCAAAATAGTCAATGGGAATTAGAGGAGCAAGTATGCAGGAAAACTTGGAAGACTTACAGGAGCAGTAGGATTGCATAGGAGGGGATTTTAATATTCCTAACATAGACTGGGATTGCCAGCTCGTTAAGGGCTGAGATGAAGTGAAATTTGTTAAATGTGTTCAGGAAAGTTTCCCAAGCAATATATAGAGGGTCCCACTCAGGAAGGAGCAAAACTCAATCTACTCTTGGAAAATAGGGCAGGATAGGTGATGGAGGTGACAGTGGGGGAGGCACTTTGAGACCAGTGACCATAAATTTCAAAATAGTTATGGAGAGGGACAAAACTGGTCTACAGTTTCAAGTTCGAATTTGGGCAAAGTGAATTTTGATTGAATTAAACAAAAGCTTGCAGGAGTTGATTGGAGGCAAAGGGACCTCTAGCAAATGGGAGGCCTTTAAAAGTGAGATAGCCAGAGTTCAAGAATAAAGCGTGTTTTACTTAAAGGCTACTGGTGAACCAATCAAAGCTCATCTGAAACACAGTGCCTTACACTTGTCTTTCAATAAAATAGAAAATCAGGGTCTAAGCTATCTCCTTGATATATTTTGAGGGGACTTTGTCTGGTCCATGATGTTAGACAAGGAGACATGGCATACAGTGATAGAGAAGGAGACTTGCAAGAGATTTTCAGATCATCTTGGTCAGCAAGCCCTTGTTGAAACAAGGGCACTAGAGCTGGGCAATATATAGGAACAAAGGAATAGCAGTAGGCCATTCAGCCTGTTGAGTCTGAACCACCATTGAATAAGATCATGGTTGATCTGTGGCCTAATTCCATATACTTGCCTTTGGCCCATATCCCTTAATACCTTTGCTCAACAAAAAAATTGTCTATTTCAGACTTAAAACTAACAACTGATCTTGCACCCATAACCATCGGTGGAAGACAGTTTCGAACTGCTACCACCCTTTGTGTGTAGAAGTGCTTCCTAACATCTCTCCTGAATTGTTTGGCCCTCATTCTAGGACCATGCTCACTAGTTCTGGAATCCCCAGCTGATGGAAATTGTTTATTTTTATCCATCCTGTCTTTTCCTGTTAATGTCTTGAAGGTTGTGATTACCAATTAGCCTTCTATATTTTAGAGAAAACAAGCCTAATTTGTATAATCTCTCCTCATAACTTAACCCTTGAAATCCAGGTATCATTCTTCACATTCTCACCCTCACATTCATCTCCCTATTGCATTCTCAACTATCTTCCCCCCAATACCACCCCCCTCCCATTTATCTCTCAACCCCGCAGCCCCACAAGTCTCATTCCTGATGAAGGGCTTATGCCCGAAACTTTGATTCTCCTGCTCCTCGGATGCTATCTGACCTGCTGTGCTTTTCCAGTGCCACACTCCATATCTTTCCTGTACGCCCCTTTTTTTATTTCTTCCAAAACCATATATCCTTCCTCAGGCGTGGTGCCAAGATCTCTCACAGTACTTCAAGTGAAGTCTAAACAGGGTTTTTGTACAACAGCAGCATAATTTCTGCCTCCTTGTACTTTAAAGACCATTTGCTTTCTTGATTACTTTCTGCAGCTGTTTGTGACATTTTAAGGTTCTATGCTCCTGAACACCGAAGTCTATTTCGCCATCCATTATATTTGACTTCATACCACCATTTCTCAGTCCAAAATGGATAATCTCACACCTGCCTTCACTGAGCTCAGTCTGTCACAGTTTTGCCCAGTCACTTTGTTTGTCAATGTCAGTCAGAGACAGCACCTCCCACAAGTGAATAAAAACCCCACACGGGTCTCCCTATGCAGTACAAACTTATGAATATACAAGCAAGGAACAGGCGGAGGCCACTCGGCCCTTTGAATCTACACTGCTGTTCAATAAGATCATGGCTGATCTGGTCTTAACCTCAACTCAACATTTCTGCATACCCCTGATAATATTTCATCTCCTTGGTCATCAAGAATCTGTCTACCTCTGTGTTAAGAATATTTGGAGATTATGCATCCATTACTTTCTGACAAAGAGAATCCAAAGCCTTGAGGAGGAAAAATGTTCCCTCATCTCAGTTTTAAATGGGCAACGTCTTATTTTTAAACCATTAACTCTTAGTTCTACATTTTCCCGCAAGGGGAGACCTTCTTCCAAACATCTTCAACTTACTTCATGATCTTATATGTTCTAATTAAAACATTTCTGACTTAGTTAAACTCCAAAGGATATGGGTCTAGGCTGTCTAGCCTTTCCTCATAAGGCAATTCGCTTCTTCCAGGTATTAGGCTAATAAATCTTCTCTCAACTGCTTCTAATGCATTAACATTTTTCTGTAAATATAGTGACCAGTTACTGAACACAGTACTCCAGATGCAGTCTCACCAAATCCCTGTATAATTTCAGCCTCCTCACTGTTGTATTCAGTTACTCTCACAATTTAAGCTAATCACTATCTTGATTACTTGCTGTACTTGTGTATAACCTTCTATGATTCATGCACTGGGTCACCCAGATTTCTTTGCAGTTCAGAGCTCTGGAACATCTTATCATTTAGAGAATATGCTTTTTTAAAAATTATTTTTCCAAAATGACAAGTTTGTACAATTTCACAATTTCCCACATCCCACATCCCCAACCTCAATTTTCCTAGATCTTTGCGCACCCACATAACCCACTCATATCTCTTTGCGGGCTCCTTACACAGGTCACTTTGCTACATATCTTTGTGTCATCAGCAAATTTAGCCACCCTACCTTTGTCCAAATGTTTATAAAAATTGCAAAGAGTTAAGCAAGTAAGAGCTTGCGGGCTGTTTCCACAGATAGAGTGACTCTGACTCCACTTTCTGATGTTTACCAGTGAGACAACATGTGTGCAGAAATTACCAAACATGATGAGTATACTCTCCAGAGTGAGAATTAGCAACATTACAAGGCATGATGCAGAATTTGTTTATGAAATTGAGTCAGATTCTGAGGCTAGCAAGCCAAAATCATCTGAAGGCCATGAAACAGGAACAGCGAATGACCAGAAATGGTCCACTGTTCTTTGTTATTGTTCCAAAAGGTAGCTTGGACAAGAACAAGTGGACAAAGTCAGAAGTCACATGACACCAGATTACAGTCCAAACAGTTTATTTGAAAACACAGCTCTCGAAGTGTTGCTCCGAAAGCTCGTGATTTCAAATCAACCTGTTGGACTATAACTAGGTGTCGTGTGACCTTTGACTTTTTCCACGCCAGTCTAAAGCCAGCATCTCCACATCAAGACCAAGTGAATAGATGGAAAGGCAAGGAGTGAGGATGACACTAAGAGTCTGAAGAGTGATGTAGACAGATTAAGAGAATAGGCAAAAACTGAGCAGATGGAATATAATGTGAGATTGAGTAATATGGCGGGAAGAATGGAGCACCTGAATATTATTTAAAAGACTGCAAAAAGCTACAGAAGAGTAGCCTTGTACTTTGAAAGTCCTTGTGCATGTATCACAAACAGCTGCTTGAGTAATAGGGTAGGTCACGAGAATGTTGAGCTTTATTTGAAAGGGAATGGAGTGTAAAAGTACAGAGGTTTTGTTAAACCTCAATAAGGCACTAATCAGAACACAGCTTGAAAATATTGTATAATTCCTTATCTAAGGAAAGTTCCACTGGCAAGAGAGAAGGCCCAGAGAGGATCACTAGGCAGATGCAGGGTAAGGAGGACTGTCTTATAAGGAAAGGTTGAGTAGTTGGGATGTACTCTTTGGAATTTTGAAGAATGCAATCCAATCTTATTAAACCATGCAACCTCCTTAAGTCTTGAGCGAAGGGTAGATTAAAGGTTGCTTCCCCTTGTGAGAGTCGAAAACCAGACAGCAAATTCCCAGAATAACGGGTAGTACTTTTAAGACATTTAAGGAGAGAAATTTCTCCTTTGCTGAAGAGAATTGACAAGACTGGGACATTAAATACGCTAGGTAAAGACAATGACTGTAGATGCTGGAAACCAGATTCTGGAGTAGAGTGGTGCTGGAAAAGCACAGCAGTTCAGGCAGCATCCAAGGAGCAGGAAAATCAAAGATTCGGGCAAAAGGCCTTCATCAGGAATGTGAAGGGAATTCATCAGGGAATTCCTGATGAAGGGCTTTTGCCCGAAACGTCGATTTTCCTGCTCCTCGGATGCTGCCTGAACTGCTGTGCTTTTCCAGCGCCGTTCTACGACATTAAATACATTGCCGAGGGTGATAGATGTTTAATCAGTAGAGGGATCAAGAGTTATAGGAATAACAGAGGAAAGTGGAGTTGAGGGTGATTAGATCCTCCATGGTCTCATTGAATGGTAGAGCAGATGTACAGGTCTGAATGACATACCTCTACTTCTATGTCTTATGGCCTGATGGGCCACCATTTCATAATTTCATAATCAAAGACATCTCACCGATGTATGATTAAAAGCTATGTATTTGGGCTGTACTATAGGAGGATGTCCTAGACAAGATGCATCAAGGACACTTGGGATTCATCAAGTGCAAGGGCAGAGCTTGGTCATTGATATGCAGCCAGGTACCTGAAATACTTTCAAATCCTCATTGCTAACTGTGAAATTTGTATTATTCATGGTTTCAGGATCGTGGTAAAGTATTGGCTATCAATTTTTGACTTTCGTCATCTGATTTTTAATATTTAGGACCTTATAGACTGAAATGGTTTTTAAAAGGAATAAAACGCTGACCTGAAGTGGCCTCGGCAACGATCGGTGAGCCTAACTTTATGCAATCAGTGGGAGATAAGGTCAAAATTAATATATTCAGAAGCCATCACAAATTTCTACCTTCTGCTTAAATTTACATTTCCATGGACAGGTTTCACATATTGGTGATGAAAGAGTTGCCTGCATATTTTCCAACTAGGAAAACAATGCAGCGAGACACCAGAATAGACAAATGAGCCATGTTTCAAGCAGCTACTTTGACAGAGTAGCATTAGAAAGATAAAAGCAAATTACTGCAGATGCTGGAATCTGAAACCAAACGAGAAAATACTGGAAAATCTCAGCAGGTCTGGCAGCATCTGTAAGGTGAGAAAAGAGCTGACGTTTCGCATCTAACTGAGCCCTTTGTCAAAGCTTTAGTTTTGACAAAGGGTCAGTTAGACTCAAAACATCAGCTCTTTTCTCTCCTTACAGGTCCTGCCAGACCTGCTGAGATTTTCCAGCATTTTCTCCTTTAGCATTAGAAAGATGGTGTTTTAACTAGAACTGGGGAAGTCTTGCTTTCTCTCTCACAATTTATTCATTCAGTCTTCCTCAAAGGACACAACCCAATATAAGATTAGATTAGATTAGATTACTTACAGTGTGGAAACAAAGCAAATTGGAAAAACGTCTGTACATTGAGAACTCAAAAGATATCTGCAATATTTACTCCAGCTGAGAGTTTTTGGTTTAAATCCTCAATGATTCTTTTATCTGCTTTTTTGCATTGGGAACACCTGTCCTCTTTAATATTATACTTGTGTTTGTGTGTTTGTGTTTGATATGATATCTTTGTTATTTTTCTCAGGATGATCAAGTCACAAAATTGCTTTACCTTTCACTCAAGAGAGTCCTATAATTGGCTCCTTATTTGGTTCTGGTGAAGAATGAGCTACATTTTTACACAAATGAGATATGGCTTCATACTACAAATAATTAAAGACCTTTGATGCAGCTAACAGTGGAGAATAAAAATGGAGAGCTAATTCACCCTCCTCACCAGGTTGTGGCAATGTCAGTTGAGCTATTGATATTACATGTTAGGTTTTGGGAATGAATGGGAATAGATTAGATTAGATTCCCAGCAGTATGGAAACAAACTGACTATACGGCCCAACAAGTCCACACCGATCCTGCAAACAGTAACCCATCCAAACCCATTTCCCTACCCTATATTTGCCTCTGACTAATGGACCTAACACTATGGGCAATTTAGCACGGCCAATTCACCTTTTACCTGCACATTTTTGAATTGTGAGAGGAAACCGGAGTACCTGGAGGAAACCCACGCAGACACGGGGAGAACGTGCAAACTCCACACAGTCACTCAAGGCTGGAATCGAACCTTCTTCACGTTTACCCAACTTACCCAAGATGGCTGGAATCCAAGGTAGGCAGTCTGCTTGTTTACCCAAGATGGCAGCGGAGTAGGACTCCGGAGCTGGAGCTCTCCATTCTGTCCATTTCTTTTGTTGTTTCTCTCTCTCTTTTCGTGTTTCTTTTTCTTTTTACCTCCCAACCTTGGGCAGCACCATTGATGCCTGGAGTTGAAGCCAGCACGGACTCCTGGCGTCAGCATAGACCCAACTCCCGGCTGTGAGGTGAAGCCCAGCGTGGTCTGGGTAGGGATGACTGTTATTCTGAACTCTTATTTCTCTATTTATCTAATTTATTGCTGGACTTTTTAATTCTTTATTTTTCTAATTCATTTTTTCCTGAGAATCTGTACCTAAGTACCTTGGTACCTAAGATGGTGCTGTAATGTGACAATAAAGCTAATGCTGATTCTACATCTAACAGAAGGGGTTATATTGCTGCTCCTGGCTATTTTTACCATTACAACATGCATTGAAAATATCATGGACCACCACTATGGATGCAGTCTTCAGGGTCTTGCATGAAATGTTTGCTATTCATGAGATCCCTGATGTGGCTTCAGCCGATTTGAATTCGAACATGTAACAAGCTTGCTGAGGTACCTACATTTGAACAGAGAGGCTGAGCATGAAGTCAGTACAGTTCAATCACTTTTGAACAATAGTGCTGACCTTTGCTAAATTAGTGATCCATTCCACTCCACTGTGATCAGAATCACTGATAGGCAGCAAACTGAACATTCAGCTCCTTATCTTAGTATAGATGTTGACCTCACAGCTAAGTCCTTTGCTCTCTAAGAATCTAAGGCAGGACAGTCTCACCATTATACATGTCACTACAGGATGCTGACACACTTGGGCCAAGGATAACAGTTTTGGGTACGGGACTTTAATATGTAAGGTACATCTTTTAGATCAGCAGTGATCACAACATTGTTCACACGGCTGAAGGAGTCTCATGAAGGAAGTGAAGATAAATCATCCTAGAGTCATAGATAGAGTCATAGAGATGTACAGCATGGAAACAGACCCTGTGGTCCAACCCGTCCATGATGACCAGATATCCCAACCCAATCTAGTCCCACCTGCCAGCACCCGGCCCATACCCCTCCAAACTCTTCCTATTCATATACCCATCCAAATGCCTCTTAAATGTTGCAATTGTACCAGCCTCCACCACATCCTCTGGCAGCTCATTCCATACACGTACTACCCTCTGTGTGAAAAAGTTGCCCCTTAGGTCTCTTTTATATTTTTCCCCTCTCACCCTAAACTTATGCCCTCTAGTTCTGGACTCACAAGACTTTGTCTAGTTATCCTATCCATGCCCCTCATAATTTTGTCATTATTGATAATGGAATAATCGCTTCATTCGGAAACATTAAGACACATTTTGATACACTTGAACCTGGGGCATCTGGCCAAGTGGTAAGGGCACTATCACTGTTTTATAAATCTCCTTTATTATCTTAGTAATAACCTGCATCATCCAATTAACTCCATGTTATTGAAGACTTCCTCAACCACACTAAGCTAGTCAGGTTGTGAGGGCATTCTGGCTGCGACATCTGTCACCCCATTGATCGCTAGAGTTGATTCGGCTGATCTAGCTGGCAAGGCGGGTGTCCCCCTTCCTTCACAGCTCCATGTGGGTCCCTCCCGAAGCTCAGCGCTCGGTCGCAGAGGATGACCCTCTAGAAGAGGACCGCTCCGCCGGTCTAGGGTATATGACGTAGCTACACTCCCCTGCTAGGCCCTTTGGATTCCACTCTGAAAGGAGGAAGGCAGCAGCAAATCTATCTGAAGCATTCAAAGTTTGTGAGAAGATTTGTAGTTTGGGTGCTCGTTGCTGTGGTTCTGTTCGCCGAGCTGGAAGTTTTTGTTGCAAACGTTTCGTCCCCTGTCTAGGTGACATCCTCAGTGCTTGGGAGCCTCCTGTGAAGCGCTTCTGTGGTGTTTCCTCCGGCATTTATAGTGACCTGTCCCTGCCGCTTCCGGTTGTCAGTTTCAGCTGTCCGCTGTAGTGGCCGGTATATTGGGTCCAGGTCGATGTGTTTGTTGATGGAGTTTGTGGATGAGTGCCATGCTTCTAGGAATTCCCTGGCTGTTCTTTGTTTCGCTTGCCCTATAATGGTAGTATTGTCCCAGTCACACCACAGAAGCGCTTCACAGGAGGCTCCCAAACACTGAGGATGTCACCTAGACAGGGACGAAACGTTTGCAACAAAAACATCCAGCTCGGCGAACAGAACCACAGCAACGAGCAACCGAGCTACAAATCTTCTTCCCTTAGGCATCTGTTGATGAAATTGCAAGGATATCCGTTTTTGGCAAATACCTTGTATAGGTGTTCCTCTTCCTCTTTTTGCAGTTCTGGTGTGCTGCAGTGTGTTGTGGCCCTTTTGAATAGTGTCTTGATGCAACTTCGTTTGTGTGTATTGGGGTGAGGATCAGTTCAGTCAGGCGGAGGGTGTCAGTGGTTGTGTTGGCAGGTGAGGAAGAAACAGAGGACTTGGAGGCCTTTGTCATGGCAGATAGATGTGTGCAGGGACTGGATGTCCATGGTGAAGATGAGGCATTGGGGGCCGAGGAGGGTGGAGCAGATAGATGGGAAAGGTGATGGACAGGTCAGGAGGGCAGTGCCTAGTTGGAGGCTTGAGACTGGGATAATGTTGGGGAAGGGGAAATGAGGAAATTGGTGGAATCCACATTGATCCTGTGAGGTTGCAGGGTCCCAAGGTGGAATATGAGGCGTACTTCCTTCAGTGGTAAGGATTTGGTGATGGAGGAGACCCAGGACCTGCATGTCCTTGATGGAGCGGGAAGGGGAGTTGAAGTGTTCAACCATGGAGTGATGGGGTTGGTTGGTGCGGGTGTCCCAGAGATGTTCTCTGAATTAATCCGCAAGTAGACATCCTGTCTCCCCAATGTAGAGGAGACCACATTGGGTGTAACGGATAGAGTAGATAACATTGATGGAGGTACAGGTAAATTTCTGTCAGATGTGGAAGGATCCTTTGGGGCCTTTGACGGAGGTATGGGGAGTTGTGTAGGCGTAGGTTTTTTTACTTCCTGCGGTGGCAGGAAAGGTGCCGGAAGTGGGTTTGGGCTGGTGTGGAGTCTGACGAGGGAGTCGCAGAGGGAACCATCTCTCTGGAACACTGATAGGGGTGGGGAGGAAAATATATCTCTGGTGGTGGGGAGTGTTTGGAGGTGGCAGAAGTGGCGGAGGATGATGCGATCTATACGGAGGTTGGCGAGGTGGGACATGAGGACTGGGGGGGGGGGGTCTGTCCTTGTTGCATTGGGAGAGTGGGGTTTGAGGGTGGAGGTGCAGGAAGTGGAAGAGATTCGCTGGAGAGCATCGTCAACCACATGGGTGCGATCTTTAAAGAAGGAAGCCAACTGGGATTTTCTAAGGTAGAATTGGTCATCCTGGGAACAGATGTGGCGGAGGCGGAAGAATTGGGAATAAGGGATGGCGTTTTTACAGGAGGCAGAGTGGGAGTAGGTATACTCTAGCTAGCTATAGGAGTTGGTGGACTTTTAGCAGTTGTCTGTGGTTAGTCAGTCACCTGAGATGTAATGGAGAGGTCCAGGAAGGGGAGGGAGGTGTCCAAGATATTCCAGGTGAATTTGAGGTCATGGTGGAAGGCGATAGTGAAGTGGATGAACTGTTCAAACTCCTCATGGGAGAACGAGGTAGCACCGAAACAGTAATTGATGTAGTGGAGGAAAATGTGGGGGGGGGGCTGATGCTGGTGTAGCTACGGAAGATGGACCTTTCCATGTACCCGACAAAGAGGCAGACATAGCTGGGGCCCATACGGGTGCCCATGGCTACCCCTTTGGTTTGGAGGAACCGGGAGGATTGGAAGGAGAAGTTGTTTAGGGTGAGGATCAGTTCAGTCAGGCAGATGACAGTGCCAGTGGAAGGGTGCTGGTTGGGATGGCAGGAGAAGAAGAAACAGAGAGCTTGGAGACTTTTGTCCTGGTAGATTGACGTATACAGGGACTGGATGTCCGTGGTGAAGATGAGGCATTGGGGGATGGGGAAACGAAAGTCTTAGAGGAGGTGAAGGTTGTGTGTAGTGTCCTGAAGGCAGGTGGGGAGTTCCTGGACTAAGAAGACAGGACAGTGTCAAGGTATGCGAGTTGAGTTCAGTGGGGCAAGAGCAGTCTGAGACAATGGGTCGAGCGGGGAAGTCAGGTTTGTGAATCTTTCAAAGGAGGTAGACAGTGCGGGGTTCGCAGGCGATGAGATTGAAGGCTGTGGATGGGAGATCCCCAGAGGTGATGAAGGTTGTGGATGGTCTGGGAGATGATGATTTGGTGATGGGAGGTGAGATCATGCTTGAGGAGGCAGTAGGAGGAGGTGTCTGTGAGTTGGCACCTGGCTTCAGCAGTGTAGAGGTCAGTGCACCACACTTCTACTGCGCCCCCCCATTGTCTGCGGTGATTTTGGGGTTGGAGTGGAGGGCTGCACATTGTGAGGGTGAGAGGTTGGAGTGGGGGAGAGGGGTGGACATGTTGAGATGGACAATGTCATGACTGTAGTTAGAAATGAAGAGGTCAAGGGCAAGTAACAGGCCAGTATGGGGTGTCCAGGGGTGTGTTAGAGGTGAGAGAAAGAGTCCTCAGTGGGCGGGTAGGAGTCTTGGGTGAAAACATGGGCCTGGAGGTGGCCGAAGAAATGTTCAAGGTCGCGACGCGTGTCGAACCCATTAATCTGGGAACATAGAGGGATGATGATGAGGTCGTTGGTGAGGAGTAAACATTCGTCCTCAGTGAGGGGGAGTTCTGGGGGAGCAGTAAACACGTGGCAGGGATGGGAGCTAGGACCTGGAGTGGAGCTGGAGCTGGGTGTGGGGGCAGTGACAGTCACTTCAGTGGGCGTGATCACTCACTCATATCGCAGCAATGCTAAAGAAGCTCAACATAACGAAGAACAGGCAATCCACTTAATTCATTCGGCCCAGGGGAATGAACTCAATCTCCTGAAAATAAAACACTGCACTGGGATTGGATGAGATGTACAAACTTCAACCCATCTGTTTTTAGGGTTGACAGTGGCGAGACAATGATTAGGTAACTAATCCACACCAAGGACGTGATTGGCCAAGCAAATAAGGGGGAGATAGGAAGGGGTGAGACCAGCAAGAGTTTTCAGCTAAAAATTTTAGAATCAATTCATTACTTGACCAGTTACATGGACCACAGTGGTGTTTGGGGAATACTATGATGACCTAAATTTTGATACAGACATTAATTATCAGTGCTTAAATAATTCTGATGCCAAAAGTCCTAGTATTTGCTGCCTAATACTATCTGGCAGCAATATCACTGTGAACACTACAGCAGTTTGAAGGAGGTTCTGTCATCAGCAACTCAGGGCAAACGAGGATTGATAAAAATGATTGCCTTGCCAGCATTGCTAAAATTCTAAAAAAAATGTTTTAAAACTTACCCAAATCAATGCATACATATTGCACATGGAGAGTTAAGACTATCAAGAGTTAAGCTTTATTGCTGATGGTCTTTACTTCTCAATAGATGTCTTTTGGAAAAGCATTTAGCCAGCATGAGGGGTGTGATTTTAATGGTACCTATCTGGTAAAAACTGAGTGAATGACATGAAAAAGCAGCTAGTTACAGGTCTGAATGTTAACCTACATTATCTATCCAGAGGCAAGACCATATCAAGGTCAAACTAAATGTGTCTTTTCATACATGAACAGTAGGTGTGGCAATTTTTACTAGCGGTCAAAGCAGTGAGGCCAGTATTGCGCGCTCAAAAAGGAGAAACTCGCAATGAAGAGGAATCAGGAACAATGGGTGCCCTCGTATGTTCTCCACTTTCCTTATGAAGAGAGATAAATGATTTTCCTTCTCACTATTTACCTGTCAATCTCCACCTCCATTCTAGTAAAAATCAAGATCAAGGTCACCTCGTTTCAAAGAAATGGCTGTGCCTTATTCAATTGAAATCACTCTCATATGTTTCCTACTCACTGGACAGGCTGCATCATTGTCAGGTGCTTGGGAATAGATGACTGCTTGCCCTGTGGGATGGAGAGCTCCTGCGTCAGCGATGCATAGCAAAACAGAGCTAACAACAAAAACTGCTTAAAAATAGAAGATAAAGAACACTCGCAATATATCACACATGAGGTGGTTATTGTGCAGTATCATATATATATATATATATAATTATTTTGACACTAGTTTCTTGGTTGAACTTATCAATACATTTTGGCTGCATCTTAGTTTTGGGAAGTATTTTTTAGATAGTTGTGTCAGAAAACATATACATCCCTAATATTTACTTGGCCAATTCACCTCCTCAGTGTGGATTAGTTACTTGCTCCTTGAGCCGCCTCTGTCAATTCTAAAAATAAATGAGTTGAACTTTTGATGCCCCATCTAATCCCAGTATAAGTATATTAGGAATGGTAGTCTGATAGCATGTGGGAAACGTGCAATCAGTGCAGTGAGGATATCACAAACACTGCATTGGTTCACAGGAATTGCTGGAGAAAATAAACAGGCCTGGCAGCATCTGGGGAGAGAAGACAGAGTTTACATTTCAGATCCACTGACCCTCCAGAAGAAAGGTGCAGATACTCTGCTGAACTGAATACAGACATTATATTTCAAGGATTTCAAACAGGATACTGCTCGTGGAGTAGCAATCAACGTGTGATGCTTGGACAGGTGCTTCAGCAGCACTGAGCTAGGTAGCATGGAGGAATTGACTGCACAGCACATGTGAATGCGCATATTCCTTTACATTATTGTTCCTTAATATTAATTATCATTAATCCACCCATGAGGCCATAAGACATAGGAGCAAATGTAGGCCATTTAACCCATTAAATCCAAAGATGTGCAGATTAGTTGGATTGGCCATGGTAAATTGCCCATCGTGTTTAGGTATGTGCAGGCTAGGTGGATTAGCCATGGGCAATGCAGGGTTACAGGATTAGGGTAGAGGGGATGAGTTCGGGTGGGTCGCTCTTCAGAGGATTTGTAGGGACTTAATGGGCCAAATGGTTGCTTCCAGCTGTAGGGATTCTATGATTCTGTGAATCTACTCTGCCATTCAATGAGATTATGGCTGATCCACCAGAAGACTTGGTCTTGAATAAAGCTTCGAATATGGGATCACACTGTTGGATCATGATTTTACCAACAGCTTGTACACTTTAATCATGGCGACAGGGTTTCACCTGCAGCTGAAGTGTCCATCACAGCCACACGCCATTTGCTTTAATGAAGTGCACCTTGTTAAGTGTAAATCAGGTACTGTACTTAACATCTCTGGGACACGTACCAAATAACCCCACCCTGTGTCTGACCATTTCAACTCCCTCTCCCACTCTGCCAAGGACATGCAAGTCCTGGGCCTCCTCCACTGCCTGGAGGAGGAGACACTCATTCTTCCACCTTGGGGCCCTCCAACCACACAGGAGTAATGTGGATTTCACCAGTTTCCTCATCTCCCCTCCCCCCACCCTTATCCCAGATCCAACCCTCCAACTCGGCACCACTCTCTTGATCTGTCCTACCTGTCCATCTTCCTTCCCCCATTCCTTCTACCCCCGACCTGCATCTACTAATCGCCTTCTCAGCTAACTTCCCCCAGTCCCATTCCCTCCTCCTATTTATCTCTCAGCCAACTCTCCCTCCCCCACGTTCCTGATAAAGGGCTTATGTCCAAAACGTCAATTCTCCTGCTCCACGGATGCTGCCTGACCTGCTGTGCTTTTCCTGCACCACACATTTCAACTACTGTACTTAAGTAACCAGGGCAGAGGTTTCCCGAGAATCAAGGGTATTGTGGGGTGGAAATCCTGCCTTCCAAGAGCTCCCAATCAATCATTGGCCAGCAGCTGCCCATTGTTGTCAGTCCCAATCCCTACTGGCAAAGCACTCATCACAGACCCATGTTCTGTAAGACACTCAGTCCATGAGTGAGCAATTGCAGGATATGCGTTGTTGGAAAGGTGAGGTGAGAGGGGGAGAGCTGTTGAAAGAAGAGTCAGAGACCTGGGGACTTTTAGAGTTCAGTCCCCCTTCCTGATGTCAGGTCCTACAATTGAGTACTGGGTACCTGACATGTAGGGATCTCCTTCATCTTCTCACAGAAATTGGCAACAATTCAGAGTCTTGCTTTCCAGTCTCCCATGTGGTGAGTCCCCTGTCTTTTGCTATATTGAATACCAATGATGACAAAATAAGCCCCTTAATTAGGTAGTAATTGCTGTTTTGAGGGCCTCCATTGGCTATCCATGAATGATGTTTTGGAACAGTACAAAGTTTTCAGTTCTAGTCAGTAAGAGGAATTGGAAGATACATCTTACAGTGTGCTGATTTTTTCCAGAGAAAAATAAAATCATCTGTTCTCTGAAAGAAGCTGAAAAGTACGTTTATATTTTCAATATCTCTCTCAAGTGCATATTGGGGTTGACCATTGTCTCCATTTTAAAAATGAACAACAAACACAAATGGCAAAACCTGGAAGTGAAGTCCGGACATGCATTTGTTTACAGGATGATATATAGGACAAATTGTGAGCTATGTAAACCGATTTTCACGAAGAAAAGTGTGTAATATAATAAGTTGAAGGCCATCCTTGTGGCAGAGCAAGGAAGGAAGTTGGATCTCAGAGGGCTGCCACCCTACTTGCTATGTTGCCTAATTATCGGCATTAAATTTAGTTGTGCAAATTACGGGGTTAACAGGATGATTGATGCCCTAATCTTGGCCAGGTGTTATGTTCTGTACTGTCACAAAATGTTCTTCAGCACAATTCTGGAATCAAAATCTGAGTGGAATGAGAAAGGAATGATTATGTATATTCGTCTGCAGTTGGACGATAATTGAATGATTCCTCAAAAGCTATGAAATCAGTGGCTCTTCAGATCCCTCAGTCATGAAACACTACCCTTCAACAACACAAGTTATATTTGGTCTTCAGTTTAGTGACTATTCTTCTGAGATCTATGAGGTCTTCCTCTTGTTGAGTGAAGTTACTCTGACTACTGGCATTTGGCCACTTAGTAGGTTGTGTTTCTTCCATATATTCTTCCATTGCCATCCTCGCTCTGCTCCAATTACACTTGGGCCATGAAGTCTCATGGATGGCCTTCAAATGGTTATATTAATACTTTTCTCTATGAACATGGGTTTACAGAAGCCACAATTCAGTATGTCATCCTCAGGCCTTGGGCGACTGTCTGTGTGGAGTTTGCTCATTCTCCCTGTGTCTGCGTGGGTGTCCTCTGGGTGCTCCAGTTTCCTCCCAGAGTCCAAAGATGTGCAGGTCAGGTGAATTGGTCATGCTAATCGCCCATAGTATTCGGTGCATTCATCAGGGGTAAGTATAGGGTAGGGGAATGAATCTGGGTGGGTTACTCTTCGGAGGGCCGGTGTGGACTTGTTGTGCCAAATGTTTCCATACTGTAGGGATTCTAATCTAATCCTGTAAACAAATGGTTGCCTTGGCTTCACTTCCAGGTTTTCACAATTTTGTTTCTTGTTCAGGTTTAAAACTGAGGCAGTGATCAAGCTCCTTACCCACATGGGAGATTTTTCAAAACTATCAATGCACATTTCAGACTCTTACAGAGAACAGTAGATTTTTATTCTCTAGACAAAAACAACAAAAAAAAAACAGTGCTTTGAAAAAATGTATCTTCCAATCAAGAGCGTTTGTGCTCAGAAAGGCAAACCAGGGCAGGACTTATATCCTTAATAGTAAGGTCCTGGGGAGTGTTGCTGAACAAAGAGTCCTTGGAGTGCAGGTTCATAGCTCCTTGAAAGTGGAGTCGCAGGTAGATAGGATAGTGAAGAAGGCATTTGGTATGCTTTCCTTTATTGGTACAGGAGTTGGGAGGACATGTTGCAGCTGTACAGGACATTGGTTAGGCCACTGTTGGAATATTGCATGCAATTCTGGTCTCCTTCCTATCAGAAAGATATTGTGAAACTTGAAAGGGTTCAGAAAAGATTTACAAGGATGTTGCCAGACTTGGAGGATCTGAACTATAGGGAGAGGCTAAACAGGCTGGGGCTGTTTTCCCTGGAGTGTCAGAGTCTGAGGGGTGACTTTATAGAGGTTTATAAAATCATGAGAGGCATGGATAAGATAAGAATAGACAAGATATTTTCCATGCAGTGGGAGAGTCCAGAACTAGAGGTCACAGGTTTAGGATGAGAGGCGAAAGATTTAAAAGGGACCTAAGGGGCAACCTTTTCACGTAGAGGGTGGTGTGTGTACGGAATGAGCTGCCAGAGGAAGTGGTGGAGACTGATACAATTAAAACATTTTAAAGACATCAGGATGGGTATGTGAATAGGAAGGGTTTAGATGGATATGGGCCAAGTGCTGGTAAATGGGACTAGATTAGGTTAGGATATCTGGTCGAGTTGGAGGACTGAAGGGTCTCTTTCTGTGCTGTACATTTCTAAGAATTGATGCCTCTATGATTCTAATTGAAAAGTGTTGGATTTTGACAGCTTACGCTTTTTTCCACACAGCTTCAGTGTCTGTATTTTAAGAACATTCTCGGTATCCTTTTGATTTTGAATGGTGTTCCTCCTGCTGCATGCAATTGCAGGATGTTTGTACTTTCATTCTCATCGACCAAGCCAGTTTTTCAGCTAATATTGTAACCGTCATCCTGGTGTCAAGTTTGAAATTGAAAATTGAAATTTGGATGACTATTAACCTCTATGATCTGCACCATATCTGGTTCAGATGAGCCATCAATAATTTCTAAGAAATGTTGTTTGGATCTTACAGAGTTGGCATATTATCATATGTTTCAAATGAAGGTATGTCTTACTATTCTGGGTTTTCTTCCAAAGATGCACTTTTAAGGTGATAACATCTTTATGCATATTAGCATTAATAATTCTGTGGCTCAGTGGTTTGTAACTTTTGTACATTCCCTGGAAATGTCCCACTTTCCTACAGAAGTTGCACTGACATGTTAAAACTAGATGTTGTTTCTGAGAGGGTTTTTTAATTCCACATTTGGACTAGCAAATTCTAGCATCAAAGGGTTTAAAGTTGTTTTGTATTACTCTTAACATGTGGCGTTTTGGTATTCCTATATCCTAAAAAAATGACAAGATCCAAACTAAGTTGGGTTTATTTTCTCAGCATGTTCTTGTTTTGTTTCATACTGGAGTTTCTGACAATATCTGGACAACTCTTTCCACTGTGCAATCTTCTTTTGATTGCAGCATACCTGAAAGAATCATAGAATTGTTACAGTATGGAAGCAGGCCATTCAACCCATTGGGTCCACACTGACCCTTTGAAGATCATTTCCCTCAGATCCACCTCCCAATCACCCTATACCTGTAGCCCTGCATTTTCCATGGCTAGTCCACCTAGCTTGCAAATCCCTCCACTCTACAGGGAAGCTTAGCATGGCCAATCTATCTAACCTGCACATCTTTAGACTCTGGGAGGAAACTGGAGCATCCAGGGGAAACCCATGCAGACATGGGGAGAATTTGCAAACTCCAGACAGACAAATGCCCAAGGGTGGAATTGAAACTGGGCCCCTGTTGCTGTGAGACAGCAGTGCTAATCATTGCTGAAAGACATGAATCAGAAATTCTGAGAAGAACTCTATCAAATTAAGCAAATACCATAATCACAAAATCCTGATCACGTGTAAAGATCAGAAATAAAATTGTCAAAAGATTCTCCTAGAAGCTGTAATCTTCTGTTAAATCTTGCTCACTCCATTATATGATTGACAATTGATGTAAATGAATCCTCAAATGTTCATACAATATTATCAAAAGTTTCTGTCTGTTCTCTTAAATTCTGTCATTTTAACACATAATTTGCTGCTGGACACATAAAGAAATGTGTTCTTCTCTGGGCTCTTGCTGTAATCCTGAAGCAATTCTATATCTCAGGAATTGTTTCTTCCCAGTACTCCAAATAAATCCCTGTCTGAACAATTTATGATTCTAAATCAGTTTTATAATTAATCTTTCTCCACTACCATTGTGTCTACCTGCTGCTGTTCTGTTCATTTATAAGTGATTCACTTGAAAGCTGTGATAAGATTTTGAAAAATTATTTTATAGATGTAGTTCTACTGATTGGTGTTTTAACTTATATCATTGTTTTAATTGCATGAAATATGTTTCTCGTAACTTCTTTAAATAAAAACTTGTAATTGTTTTCTTTAATTATTAGATATCGATGATGTTCAGTTGGCTGGAAGGCTGGTTTGTGGCTGGTTGAGATCAATTCTGGTACAGGCTGTGGTTATCATGAAGGGCTCTCCTTCTCAACCTCTCCCCTTGCCTGAGGTGTGGTGACCCTCAGGTTAAACCATTAGTCTCTACCTGACAAAGGAGCAGAGCTCCGAAAGCTTGTACTTCCAAATAAACTTGTTGGACTATAACCTGGTGTTGTGTGACTTTTGTCCACCCCAGTCCAGCACTGGCACCTCCACATTGTCTCTATAATGAGAGAGTAGCCTTATGATCTCGTAAGGCTATGGCCACTTTACCTTCACTGAAGATGAGATGCTAATAAAGCCTTCTCTTTAAGATGTTTTGTTACTTTAATTAAGTTTTTTTTCACTTCCATCTTCTTATTTTCATTTTTAGAAATCTTCTTCAATAACTATTTAAGAGATAAGTCTGTCCTGGTCCCCTGAGTGACATCTTTAGAATGCCGATAGCTTGTTTACGTAGCAGGTCTGATGGCGATGATGTTTATCATTTCACATTTGAGTCTCCTCCTTAGGGGTTTTAAGAGGTGTCATCACCCAGGTATTAAATCAGTCTGCCTTGAATTGAATTGAATTGAATTTATTGTCACGGGTACCAAGGCACAGAAAAGCTCAGTCTGCCTTTCTCCAAGCCGCCAGCTGTAACTTTATTTCTGGTTTGAGGAAGCAGGGTAGACTGCCTCAGGATGAGGGTCACATGGCCGTTTCTCAGGATCTTGTACACAAGTGCACAAAGAACTTTCAATGCTAACACTCCAGCTTAAACAATAGTGAAGCAGCTGCCTCAATAATGTGGGCAAGGGGGAATTGAATTTTGAAACATCCAATCACCTGGAATGGGGTCATTGCAGGTAAAGGGGACATAAGAAGCCACCAGTCTCATGTGTTATGCTGTTGGTAGTGACATTCAATAAATTCCTCCTGCAAATATCTAGAGGCAAGGCAGCTGAGGCCAGTAATGATTTTGACTGAGGTGAGATCTTGAGTTCCCCTGAGATGTTCTTCTCTGCCTGCCAGAACTAGACAGTACTTAATCAAGTACTCTGGGGTGAGGGGGTGACACCATCTTCCTGAATAGCTGAAGGCTAATAGCCAGACAGAGTTTGGCAGCTATCAATCGCAGGCAGCAGTGGGGGAATGCTCACAGCTACTGGCAAGGCACAGAGAGAGGGTATGGATTGTCAGGGGACCCAGGGCACAGGCTAGTTAGGGTGGATGGGAGGGAGACGCACCCAGGCGCTGCATAAGCACTCCCTTCATGATGTTGGGTTCCTCAGCCATGCACTAAGATGACACCGCCACCTCCAACCTGTGACAACCTCCTTATGCAACCTCCAAAAGGAGAATGACTGGGTTTGCTGTTTGTGCCTCCTGCATGGCAAATACTCTGACCACCATTGATTGAATACCAAAATTGTAAGGCTCTCAAATAAGCATTAGCTGTCCAAAGAACAAAGAACAAAGAATATTACAATACAGGAACAGGCCATTCGGCTCTCCAAGTCTGTGCTGATCCATATCCTCTATCTAAATCTGCTGCCTATTTTCTAAGGATCTGTATCCCTTTGCTCCCATTCATGTATCTGTCTAGATACATCTTACATGATGCTATCATTCCTGCCCCTACCACCTCCACTGGCAACGCAGTCCAGGCCCCCACCATCCTCTGCATGAAGAACTTTCCGCGTATGTCTCCTCTAAACCTTTCCCCTCTCACTTTGAACTCATGACTCCTGGTATTTCAGTCCTCAATCCTGGGAAAAAAGTTTCTTGCTGTCCATCCTGTCCACACCTCTCATGATTTTGTCGACTTCAATCAGACTCCCTCCTCAACCTCCTTCTTCCTAATGAAAATAATCTTAGTCTACGCAACCTGTCCTCATAGCTGCACCCTCCATACCAGGCAACATCCTGGTGAACCTCCTCTGCACCCTCTCCAAAGCATCCGCATCCTTTTGGTAATGTCGCAACCAGAACTGTACTCAGTATTCCAAATGTGGCGGAACCAAAGTCTCATACAATTGTAATATGACCTGCCAACGTTTGTACTCAATACCCTGTCCAATGAAAGAAAGCATGCCGTATGCCTTCTTGACCACTCTACTGACCTGCATTGCCATCTTCAAGGAACAATAGACCTGAATACACAGCTCCCTCTGTACATCAATTTTTCCTAGGACTTTTCCATTTACTATATAGTTCGCTCTGGAATTGCATCTTCTAAAATACATCGCCTCACATTTGTCCAGATTGAATTCCATCTGCCAATTTTCTGCCCAACTCTCCAATCTATCTATATTCTGTTGTATTCACTGAAAGCCCCCTCCACTATCTACTATTCCACCAATCTTAGTGTCATCTGCAAACTTGCTAATGAGGCAACCTACACCTTCCTCCAAATCATTTATGTATCTCACAAACAACAGTGGTCCCAGCATGGATCCCAGTGGGACGCCACTGGTCACAGGTCTCCATATTGAGAAGCTTCCTTCCACTACCACTCTCTGTCTCCTGTTGCACAACCAGTTCTCTATCCAACTAGCTAGAACAACCTGAACGCCATCCAGCCTCACCTTCTTCATCAGCTTACCATGGGAAACTTTATCAAATGCCTTACTAAAGTCCACGTATATGACATCTACATTCCTTCCCTCATCCATCAACTTTGTCACCTCTTCAATGAATTCTATTGGGTTTGTAAGACATGACCCTTCCTGCACAAAACCATGCTGCCTATCACTGATAAGCCCATTTTCTTCCAAATGAGTACATATCCTATTCCCTAGTATCTTCTTCAGTAGCTTCCCTACCACTGACTTCCATTTAAAGCTCTCAATTTGGAGCACAGCAGGAAGGCTGGTCATGATTCTACCCCTCTCACTCTTAAATCAGGTAGAATTAGGTTGGAGCTGGTGATCAAATAAGCCTTAATGGAAGCATTATAGGCATGTTTGCTGAAGAAACTAAAGAGTTATAATGTTGATGAGCTATTGAAGAATGGATATAAATATGAAGAGATCCTCACAAGGTGACAAATCTTACTGGTCATAAAAGCAAATTCAACAGTTGACACAATCGATCGATCACCCAAACATAACAAAGACCTGCTGGAAAGTGTGGCTTTCTGCATGCAACAAGCAAATAGGCAATAGACAATAGGTGCAGGAGTAGGCCATTCTGTCCTTCGAGCCTGCACCACCATTCAATATGATCATGGCTGATCATCCTTAGTCAGTATCCTGTTCCTGCCTTATCTCTATAACCCTTGACTCCACAATCCTTGAGAGCTCTATCCAACTCTTTCTTAAATGAATCCAGAGACTGGGCCTCCACTGCCCTCTGGGGCAGAGCATTCCACACAGCCACCACTCTCTGGGTTAAGAAGTTTCTCCTCATCTCTGTCCTAAATGGTCTACCCCGTATTTTTAAGCTGTGTCCTCTGGTTCGGCACTCACCCATCAGCGGAAACATGTTTCCTGCCTCCAGAGTGTCCAAACCTTTAATAATCTTATATGTCTCATATGTCTTAAATGCCCAGTTTTCAATTAATTTTTAAAGGCACGTAACAGTAAATGTTCATTGACAGAGACAGTACAATAGAGGAAATGAGATTGTAATGACAAAGCACTGTGCAACCTGAACAGACTGTGTACAAGGAGTAACTTCAAGCTACAATAGGACGACGTGGTATTATGTTAGAGACATATACATGAAACCCAAAATCTGATGGTGTGCATGTCAAGCCAAAGAATGGTGAATTCATATTTCATATTGTCAGCCTTGTGGGAAACATCAACATTATCACACTGTCTGAAACTTTTCCAAAATTTCAAATGACCTGCCTGCAGAAAACACTGTTGTTGACTAAAGTTGATGTGGGGCAAGTAATATGACCACAGCAAATATTAAAAGCATGCATCCACAGTTCTAACCATGAAAAACATATGGAAGTGTGACTTTCAGTATATGATGTTTCACCAGTTCTTGTGTGGGATCAATAGTGATGGAGTACAAGTGCGATCAATGCACCTGCATGTTGCAGAAGTTCTACATCCTATTAGAAATATGTTGCGAAACTTAAAAGAGTTCAGAAAAGATTTACAAGGACGTTGCCAGGTTTGGAGGATTTGAGTGATAGGAAGAGGCTGGATATGCTGGGCTACTTTCCTGGAGCGTGAGAGGCTGAGGCTTATAGAGGCTTATAAAATCATGAGAGGCATGGATAACGTAAATAGACAAGGTCTTTTCCCTGGGGTGGGCGAGTCCAGAACTAGACGGCATAGGTTTAGGGTGAGAGAGGAAAGATGTAAAAGAGACTTAAGTGGCAACTTTTTCACACAGAGGGTGGTGTGTGTGTGTGGAATGGGCTGCCTGATGAAATGGTGGAGGCTAGTACAATTGCAACATTTAAAAGGCATCTGGAAGGGTACATGAACAGGAAGGGTTTGGAGAGATGTGGGCCAGGTGCAGGCAGGTGGGACTAGATTGGGTTGGGGTATCTGGTCGGCATGGACAAGTTGGACTGAAGGGTCTGTTTCCATGCTGTACATCTCTATGACTCTGTGATTTTATTTTGTAGACCTTGCTGGATCAGCAATTTCAGGTGTACTAGCACATGACCTCACTCCAGTTTGAATCCATGGAATAAGACAAACATCAGAGCCACAACAGAAATTGCTGGAGACACTTGCAGAATTCAACATGAAACAAGTCCCAGGGAGTATTACTGAACAAAGAGACCTTGGAGTGCAGGCTCATAGCTCCTTGAAAGTGGAGTCGGAGGTAGATAGGATAGTGAAGAAGGTGTTTGGTATGCTTTCCTTTATTGGTCAGAGTATTGAGTACAGGAGTTGGGAGGTCATGTTGTGGCTGTACAGGACATTGGTTAGGCCACTGTTGGAATATTGAGTGCAATTCTGACCTCTTTCCTATCGGAAAGATGTTGTGAAACTTGAAAGGCTTCAGAAAAGATTTACAAGGATGTTGCCAGGGTTGGAGGATTTGAGACACAGGGAGAGGCTGAACAGGCTGGAGCTGTTTTCCCTGGAGCATCGGAGGCTGAGGGGTGACCTTATAGAGGTTTACAAAATTATGAGGGGTGTGGATAGGATAAATGGACAATGTCTTTTCCCTGTGGTGGGGGAGTCCAGAACTAGAAGGTATAGGTTTAGGGTAAGAGGAGAAAGATATAAAAGAGACCTAAGGGGCAACTTTTTCACACAGAGGGTGGTATGTGTATGCAATGAGCTGCCAGAGGAAGTGGTGGAGGCTGGTACAATTACAACAATTAAAATGCATTTGGATGGGTATATGAATAGGAAGGGTTTGGAGGGATATGGACCGGGTGCTGGCAGGTGGGACTAGATTGGGTTGGGATATCTGGTCGGCATGGACGGGTTGGACCATGCTGTACATCTCTATGACTATGACTCCATAAGTCTGAAATCTTCTTCTGAAGTAGTAGAGATAAAACTTAAGTATTCTGCTAGAAAGAAGAAAATGAAAATTCAAGAGGAAAAGTCTGAACTATGTGCTCAAGATAAATCTTCACTTGAAAATATTATTTCTGAGATGACAAAATCTTTAGTGGATATCTCTGCTCATCTCACAAAGATGAATGAAAAGCTGAAAAATGGAAGGAAACATAACGAGTTATCAGCTCAGAACCATCAATCTGAAGGAAAAGTTCATGATTGATTATTAGTTTATTGTAAATAACATGACTGATCAATACTCTATCTGAGATGGAGACTTACACAAATTCAACTAAATATTGTAAAATAGACAATAGACAATAGACAATAGGTGCAGGAGTAGGCCATTCTGCCCTTCGAGCCAGCACCACCATTCATTATGAACATTGCTGATCATTCTCAATCAGTATCCTGTTCCTGCCTTATCCCCATAATCCTTGATTCCACTATCCTTAAGACCTCTATCCAACTCTTTCTTGAAAGTATCCAGAGACTTCGACTCCACAGCCTTCTGGCGGAAGGCATTCCACACACTGACCACTCTCTGGGTGAAGAAGTTTCTCCTCAACTCTGTTCTAAATGGCCTACCCCTTATTTTTAAACTGTGTCCTCTGGTTCGGGACTCACCCATCAGCGGAAACATGCTTCCTGCCTCCAGAGTGTCCAATCCTTTAATAATCTTATACATCTCAATCAGATCCCCTCTCAGCCTTCTAAACTCAAGGGTACACAAGCCCAGTCGCTCCAATCTTTCAACGTAAGATAGTCCCGCCATTCCGGGAATTGACCTCGTGAACCTACGCTGCACTCCCTCAATAGCCAGAATGTCTTTCCTCAAATTTGGAGACCAAAACTGCGCACAATATTCCAGGTGTGGTCTCACCAGTGCCCTGTACAGCTGCAGAAGGACCTCTTTGCAGAAAATCTTTGTATAAACAGGTATAAAAGTCATACTCATTGATGTATTGCCACCTTTATTAACATATTGACATTGATTGCCCACCTCTCCCAGGAAAGGAGAGGCATATGTGGGTTTGCTTTCAAAGTGTCACACATGGAAGGCAGTGGGTTGGAGCCAGTTTCCCATTGTGCTCACATTTACCCAGAGTTTCCTCTCCACCCATGCACTCACCCATGCTGAAATGTACATCTAGTTCAGTTGCTGAAATCCTACTTGTAGTTTCAGCTACTGTCATAATTACTGAAATATCAATGGGTGTCTTTGGATTAGAGATTTATTGCACAGTTAAGTAATGTCATATTTCCTGTTTTTTGCCTCTGTCCATTTCTTCATTTAAGACAACATTCAAAATGAGAGTTTTGCTTTATTCCAAAAATGTATTTTCATTCATGGGAAATGCAGATGTGAGATGGCTATATTTTCTTTTGATTACTTACAGTGTAGAAGCAGGCCCTTTGGCCCAACAAGTCCACAACGACCCACCAAAGCGCAACCCACTCCCCTACATTTACCCCTTCACCTAACACTACAGGCAATTTAGCATGGCCAATTCACCTAACCTGCTCATTTTTTTTGGAATTTGGGAGGAAACCGGAGCACCCAGAGGAAACCCACGCAAACTCCACACAGAGAATCACCTGAGACAGGAATTGAACCCAGATCTCTGGCAATGTGATGCAGTAGTGCTAACCACTGTGCCACCGTGGTAGTTCTTGGTCTTCCAAGGCACTCACTAGAATTAATTATGTTTTGTTATTCAGTAATTAATAAGTTTCATAGCATCTGCGGAGATAACTTACTAACCCAATCTGTAATTCAGATGTAAATCATAGTATCAAAAACTGTAAGCTTCATATTCTGTAACTGGACCGAATGATTAATATGCAACATTGCTATCACTGCTTCAGCAACAAAAATGTGAAATTAAATAATTTATGAAAATGTGAAGTAAGGCAATGACACAGCCTAATTAGGATAGATTACTAGACATGCAAAGGTTTTGCCAAATGGTGTAGATTTAGCTTCTGATTGGCTCCATCACTATGTGTTTTGTGTAATGAACATTTTTCTTTAGCTTGTGTTATTGTCAGACACATCCTACAGTATTTATTTTTAATAATCTTTCTCTTCACATTTTTATAATTTTTTTGTTTTTATACAGAGTGTCTAAAAGAGATGAATATATTTTAAGTAGGAAATCAGCAGAGATCCCTCCTGCTCATGCATGAAATTGTGTGTTGTAATTGGCTGTGATGGTTGTTGAGGTACTAAATTAACATTGTTTAATGTGGAGATGCAAAGAGTATGATGTACATAATTAGTGGCTCTCTTTGATGTAACTGCCATAGCAAAGCAAATATTAGCATTTTTGTTCACTAAAGTGAATCAAAATGCCTAATATTTTAGATTTAAAGCCCTTTATCCTCAAAAGTCTAAGTAGATGTAGATTTGAAAGGACGAGGAGGAGATATTAGCTTGAAATATTCTTATGACTTCATAAAATATCAAATTTTTATAAAATGTTTCAAAAACTTAATTTCTATTAATATATAGTATTAATATACACTGTGATGTATATCTGGTTGAAAATGTAATGAGTTTCTGATAAGATGACAACTTAGTGCCTTGCATTTTAAGAGAACATATTACACCTCATTAACCATCATCTTTTATCCTCACAAAGCTTACACCACGAACATAAATTCCAGTGTCAGTAGTGCAAGTCCAGACACATTATCAATATATTGTTAAATAGAAAAAACTATATTCAATTCACCACCTCCTGTCAAAACAACAGTCAGTAATTTTATCATATGTTGAGTAAAAAATAATTGGAGACTAGTGATGGTGAAAGACCCAGGTGATGATAAATTATATGCAAGAGGAACTCTGCTTATCAGAGAGGAATTTCTTTCTTTAAAATTTATAACTGGAGAATGTGAATAAGAGTAATTTTACTCCTAATGGCAGTTTCTCTCACTTTCTTGAGATCAGAGGTATGGCTGTGGGTGCTGCGTGGGCTCCAGTTATGCCTTGTTTCGAGTCACTCCCCACAATTCTTCATGCTGTACGTCAGATACATCACTGGTGTTGCTTCCTTCTCTCATTCGAAACTGCAAAATGTGTTGACTTCGCTTCCAATTTCCACTCTGCTCTCACCTTCCCCTGGTCCATCTCTGACTCTTCCATTCCCTATCTCAATATCTCTGTTTCCGTTTCTGGCCACCAATATCCACTACAAAGCCACCAACTTCCACAGTTAACTCAACAGTACATCCTCACATTCTCCTTCCTGTGAAGACTCTATCCATTCTCCCATTTTCTTCAACACCATCACAGCTGTTTGGATGATGCCACTTTCTGCAGAGGTCTTCAGAAATGTCCACCCTTTTCCTCAACGGAGGATTTCCCACTACTGCAGTTGACAAAATCCTTATCCGTGTGTGTCACCTACAGGAGTGAATCTTTACATCCTCGAAGAGCTCTAATAAGTTTGTTAAACATAGTTTCCTTTCATAGAGCCATTTTGACTCTGATCAAATTATGGTTTTCGAAATGTCCTGCTGCTAACTACTTAATAATGGATATTAAAATTTTCCTAATGGTATATGTTAGATGAACTAGTCTTTAATTTCCTATATTTATTAGTTAGACCTTGTTCTTAGGCTAAAGGGGTGAAAGGGAATTGAAGAAAGCCAGAACAGAGCCTAGACTCCAGCATCTGCAGTAATTTGCTCCTACAAGGTAATGAGTTAGATAATCATCCATGACAATACTGAATGGTGCAGCAGGCTTGAGGGGCTGAATGGCCTCCTCCTGCTCTTATTTTCTATGTTACTATATTCTTATGTTGCCTGTCCGTCTTATTTATTTTCCCAAACTGCAGGGACCTTTCTAGAGTGATGAGAATTTTGAAAGGTTGTTATCAATATATCCACTGTATCTGCAGCCATTCTCTTCAATACCCAGATGAAAGCCATCAGGTCCAGGAGACTGACTCACATTTGCCACCATTAGGGTTTCTAGTAAGTTTTCTTTACTGATCCTGCTTTTTCTTCTTTTTATCCAGTTTGATATTATACTTATTTGAGAGTGTTTTTTTCTGTTTTCTAATGTGAAGAAAGATACAAAATATTTGTTCAACGAGCTTGCCATTTCTTTATTGCGTATTTAAAGTCCCAGTCTCACCATCTCATGATCCAACATTCACTGTTGTCACCTTCCCTTATTAAATACTTGTAAAATACTTCAAATATCTGTGTTTTTTTGCTAGCTTTCTCTTATACTTTGTTTCTCTTTTTTTTTGTAATTTTTCCAAATTCTTTAACTTGCCGCTTGTCTTTGCTGCGTTGTCCATCATTTCTTTGAATTTGGTATCATTCTTAAGTCCCTCACTGCCATTGCTCCACTACTGTACTATCTTTTCACTTATTCTTCAGTCTACCTTGATCAACTTTGTCTTTAAAACCTCCTCATTGTCTTTATTTAAATTAGAGGGACTTGTCTCAGACCCAAATGGCTCACCCTCAAAGTCAACTACAACAGAACACAAGAACAGAGAATGGTGGAAACACTCAACAGATCAGGCAGAAAGAGAATAATAGCCTTTCCTCTGAAGTGGCAGGTATTGAATATTCAAATACTTAGCTGAGTATGTGTTGCTGGAAAAACGCAGCAGGTCAGGCAGCATCCAAGGAACAGGCGAATCGATTTTTCAGGCATAAGCCCTTCTTCAGGAAGCCCTGAAGAAGGGCTTATGCCCAAAACGTCGATTCGCCTGTTCCTTGGATGCTGCCTGACCTGCTGCGCTTTTCCAGCAACACATTTTCAGCTCTGATCTCCAGCATTTGCAGTCCTCACTTTCTCCTCCTATTCAAATACTTACTCTAACACATATTCAATAATGTGCTTATAATTTTCTATTGTTGACCACTTCTGACGATGGTTTATCAATCTGAAAATGTTAACTCTGCTTCTCTATCTTACTGTAGCTGATGCCTGACCTGTTGAGATTTTAAACCTTTTTTGTTTTACATCTGAGATTTCAGCCAATCTCGGTAGTTTACTTTCGGACAAGGAGACAAGATTTAAATGAGACATGCACCTCCCTATCAATGATGGAGTAATACCAACACGGCGATGTGTATACAAACTTATGTTATACTGCAAGCAGAAGAAAGAAAAGAGAGAAATTTACATTTATGTGAAACTTTGCAAAACCACCAAGTACTTCACAGGAATAAAGTGCTTTTTAAAGTCTGTAGTCACTGTTATAATGTAGGAGATGTGAAATGTTGTCAAATGAAGGTAGTTAAGAGGATGGGTGAAATATAAATGGAGGTTATTTTCTGAGGTTATAGCTGGCATTCAGGGCTACTTGCAACAGTTAAAAATAAGCTGATTAATTTAACAATTGTTTAAAGAGAATTAACTGCAGAATAACTTGGATTTATTTCAATGCACTACTGCTGATACCAATGCAAAGCATTGTTCTGAACAGCATTATATAATAACTTTGAATGTAATCAGGGCAAGTAAAACCACTCCCATATTTTCTGAATTTTCTAGTTATAATTGAAGATCAATGTAAACCTTTTTATTGTATTTTATATACCTTTATAGTTGCATTCCATTTTAGGCATATTTCTTTTAAATTTAAGATTTTGATTCCTGATGGGAACCTTTACCATATGCTGTTGGGATCTTCTGCCAAATGTTAAAGCAATCTATCAGTGGAGTCATTAGTGAGCGAATATACAATATGGAATGGTGAAATAAGACTGTACACCACATGAACTAGGAATAGCATTCACCTAGCCTGCTTCTCCACTCAACAGGATCATAGCTGATCCGACATTCCTCACATTCATTTTCCTGAATTTTCCCTGTAGCCCTTAGTTCCCCATCATCACAAATCTATCAATCTCAGCCTTAAAGATACACAAGGAGACCAATTCTCTGTGTACAAGGAGTTCCAAGACCCCCACAATCCTCTGAGAAAAGAAATTATATTTGCAGATGCATTCAATTTTGCTCAAAAGATGCACAATCTGCAGGCAGTCAATTTTTATTTATTTAATATTTTATTTAATCCTTTAATGGAAAGAGAACTAGTTTGACTCAAGATTGAGATACAGACAGATTCTAATCTCGCACCTTTAATACATTATCTCAGCTGAGATGTCACCTTTTTTTATAAAACCTTAAATTATCTCGAGAATGTGACTTAAAATAAGTTCTTGGATTTACATATCAATGAACTGAAACCTGTAATCTAGTCTAAAAGATGAAAGATTTAACAGCAATCTAAATTTGTTCAATATATTATTTCAGTTGCATGACACTGTAATCTTTTGCTATAAATTCTCTGTCTTACGTACCTGTTTCACTGCTACCTGATGAAGGAGCAGTGCTCCGAAAACTATTGCTTCCATATAAACCTGTTGGGCTATAACATGATGTTGCATGATTTTTAACTTTGTCCACCCCAGTCCAACACCAGCTCTTCCACATTAGTGAAGGAGTCACTCTGTGTCAGTGCGAGATTCATCATGAGATTGAAGTGTGCTGCTGACCTAAACTCATTGACGGACAATAGAAAAACAGAAATATTGTCTAATTTTCATCTGCATTGATGACCACACACCAATTCAAAAGCAAGCAGGTTCTTAATAAATGGTTTTCATCACAAGAAAAATTACACCTGGACCTTAATTGACACGGAGTTTATTTTCTGGCTGCAAAAACGTATTTGCTTCAATCATAATAGTTGACACTATTAAATCCTGATGGCCACCTTGCCACCAAGAACAGGAAAGAAGTAACAAAGGATTTTCTTAATTCAGAGGGCAATCTATGTGTTTCAATGACATTTGCCAATGCAGGTAAGTAGTGAGATTGGCTATCGACAAACCTGATATGTCTGGCCCCAGATGGAAAGTGAAGACAAAAGCAACATTTTGTGCTGCTGCGCCTCTTTGTTGAAATGTCGTTGTGAAACTTGAAAGTGTTCAGAAAAGATTTACAAGGATGTTGCCAGGGTTCGAGAGGTTGAGCTACAGGGAGAGGCTGAATTGGCTGGGGCTGTTTTGTCTGGAGTGTCGGAAGCTGAAAGGTGACCTTAGAGAGATTCATAAAGTCATGAGGTGCATGGGCAAGGCAAATAGTCAAGGTCTTTTTCCCCTTAATAAGGGAGTCCAAAACTGGAGGGTGTCGGTTTAAGGTGAAGAGAGAAAGATTTAAAAGGAACCTAAGGAGAAATTTTCACACAGAGAGTGGTGCGTGTATGGAATGAGCTGCCAGAGGAAGTGGTGGATGCTGGTACAATTACAACATTTAAAAGGCATCTGGGTGGGTATATGAATGAAAATGAAAATGAAAATGACCCAATGCTGGCAAACGGGACTAGATTAGAATATCTAGTTGGCATGGACAAGTTAGACCGAAGAGTCTGTTTCAGTGTGTCTTTCTTTATGACTGTATGTTGTACTCCCCACCCACACTGGGATCTTGGGGTGATGTCATCAGGTCACAAAATGAACATTAATGGTATCCATTCTGAATAAGTATCACTAGACCCGAACCATTAACCATGTTTATCCCTTCAGAAATGCTACCGGATCTGCTGAGTTTTCTTCACCAATTTCTGTTTCTCTTTCAGATTGCTGCTATCTGCAGTTCTTTGTTTTTATATTAATGGTAGCCTGCCAGCTTCCTGCATGTTCTTTTGTCTGTCCAACTGAATCGGTTAATGCGGTAGAAGGTATATCTCCTTCCTGGGAGCTCTGGGCTCAATAAATAGTTTGAGTAATTCTTAGATACCCAGCCATCCATTTCTTACCGGGCAGGTCAGATTATAATTGTTCCTTACATTTAGAGAGACATTAGATGGCATGATTATTCTGATTCAGTAGTATATTTTAATTTTAAATATATTTTTAAATTCAATCTTATTTTTAATAAGATTGTGTCAGGGTCCCAGGTTCAATTCCAGCCTCGGGCAACTGTCTGTGTGGAGTTTGCACATTCTCCCCGTGTCTGCGTGGGTTTCTTCCAGGTACTCTGGTTTTCTCCCACAGTCCAAAGATGTGCAGGTTAGGTGAATTGGCCATGCTAAATTGTTAGGTGCATCAGTCAGAGGGAAATGGGTCTGGGTGGGTTACTCTTTGGAGGGCCGGTGTGGACTTGTTGGGCCGAAGGGCCTGTTTCCACTCTGTAGAGGATCTAATCTAATCTAATCAAATTCTACATCATCCTTCAAGACTGCCATTCTTCAAGCAGGAGTGAGAAACCAAGTGTTAGAAAATGCATCCTTTTTACTGTTGTTTTTTCAAATGTAAATTATTTTATAAAGAAAAACATCCTGAACATCTTACTGAGCGAGACAGACTTTTGAGTAGCAGACCAGTGTTGTTCTGCTGAATGACTGGTGTGAGTGGATAGTTACTTAACAAGGAAAGGATAGATGTTCTTTAAACTTATTTATGGTCACTCAGGGGTTTTCAAAGTCTCAATGCCGCAGTCAGTTTTTAATGACCTGTCTAATGTTCTTGGCCTTTCGTTCTCTTGTGCTTCCAGTTGCCTTGCAGTGTGCTCAGACAAATTGGATGCCACTCATGCTGCATGGAGCTTTTTTGTGAAGTCCTTCTTTAAAACAAACAAGACAAGTGTTCTACTTGGACTGAAGCAGCATCCGTGTTCATGCATGACTTTTCATAACAGAGCATTGATTATATAACGCCCTACTGCCGCTGGGAGTCTTTCCTATTGGCAGAGCATCTTTGGAAATCATGGGAAATGCTGCCTTCACGTTCCATGCAATAAGATTCCTGTCAAAGAAAAGTTGAAGTAAAACCAGAAAATAACTCAAAATAAAGAGCAGTGTAGCCATCTATGAAAAGAAGCATCCTGCATATTTCTAGCAGTTTCTTTCTCTTATTTCAGCTATTGGGTTATGTGTCACTTAAGGTTTTATATATTATATATAACTGGCCGTAAGACAGACCATGAGAATTGTTGATTTGCTATTGATCCTCAAATCCAACTCACCAGAACTGTGCCTGTATAAACATAACCATAATTTCAACGCTACTCATTTGGTAGGCTGCAACATTGTAGGATTTCATTATTCAGTCTTCCCACTTCTTATTCATGACCTATATAAGATCACAAGCAATAGGGAGAGGAGCATGGATGGCACTGTGGCTAACATTGCTGCCTCGTAGCCAGAGGGAATCATCGTTTGAGCTCAGCCTCAAGTGATTGTCTGTTTGAAGTTTGCACCTCCTCCCCAAGTCTGCATGGGTTCCTTCCCACAGTCCAAAGATGCACAGGTTATGTGCCTCAGAATTGGGTCTGGACGAGATGCTCGTCAGAGGGTTGATTGTGGACTCCATGGGTTGAATGGCATGCATCCACACTGTCAGGATTCTATGAATAGGCCATTCAGCCCCTTGAGTTGAGGTAAGAATATACTTTTTATTTATTCAGGGGATGAGGGCATCACTGGCCAGGCCCAGATTCATTG
The DNA here is from genome assembly GCF_004010195.1 of Chiloscyllium plagiosum. NCBI lineage: Eukaryota > Metazoa > Chordata > Chondrichthyes > Orectolobiformes > Hemiscylliidae > Chiloscyllium > Chiloscyllium plagiosum. The sequence continues at coordinate 135,515,620 of NC_057711.1, forward strand.
CCCAACCCTAATTGCCCAGAGAGTCATAGAGTCTTTGAGATGTACAGCACAGAAACAGATCCTTTGGTCCAACTCATCCATGCAGCCCAGATATCCTAAACTAATTGAGTCCCTTTTGCCAGCACTTGGCCCATATCCCTGTAAACCCTTCCTATTCATATATTCATCCAGATGCCTTTTGAATATTGTAATTGTACCAGCCTCCACTTCCTCTGGCAGCCCATTCCATACACGTACCACCCGCTGCATAAAAAAGTTGCTCCTTAAGTTTCTTTTATATCTTTCTCCTTTCACCTTAAAGCTATGCCCTCTAGTTCTGGACTCCCGCACCCCAGGAAAAAGACCTTGTGTATTTATCCTATCCATGCCCCTCATGATTTTATAAACCTCTATAAGGTCACCCTTCAGTCTCGGTGCTCAAGGAAAACAGTCACAGCCTAATCAGCTTCTCCCTCACTCTCAAATCCTTCAACCCTGGAAACATTCTTGTAAATTTTTTCTGAAGCCTTTCAAGTCTCACAACATCCTTCCGATGGGAGGGAGACCAGAATTGGGCACAATATTCCAAAAGTGGACTGTACAGAATCAATCATACTGCAGTGGGTCTGGAGTCACATGTAGGCCAAACTAGGCAAGGATGGTAGCTTCCTTCCCTAAAGGGCATTAGTGAAACAATCAAGAATAGATTCATGGTTATCATTAGATGCTTAATTCCAATTCCACCATCTGCCATGACAGGATTTGAACCCAGGTCCATAGAACATTCTCTGGATTAATAGTGTAGTGATAATACCACTAGACTATCATTTCCCTAATGGTAGAAATTATTCTCAACTCATTCTCAGGTTCATGCCGATGCTTCACAGACAGCACATGCCTAAAGCAAAAGTCGCCGTGATCAGGATTGTCAAACCTCACACATTTACTCCTTATGAGGCACCAGTTGGGAAATTGTGCAATGAAATATATCGAACCAGAGTTTTCAATCTTACTTCACACGCAGTTCTCTTAAGAAAAATCTCCATTTGCGGTGTCCCTAAGATGTTAGCAATGGCATCTGAGCAGAGATTGTGGGTGGTGTAGGTGGATTGTGGTCCTTAAAATTAGCAAAGTCTTCACTGCTGTCCCCTCCATAATGTCAGATATGGTCTGGGATATCTTAGATCGATTTGGCACTGCCATTTCTTCTTTCTTGTGCTATTCTAGGCCATCGATATCGTATGGGGAAGGATGCTCACGCGATGTCCTTGTCAGAAGATAGATAAACAGCAAAGGTTTATTATGGATCCTTCATTACAGCCAAGATACATGCTTGGCCCTTGGAAATCATTAGGGTCAAATGAATAGCTTTTGCTACTTGCTGTTAATACTAGGAGGCAGTAAATTGTTTGGTTCATAGTCTCAGGTAATCTGTAGTAACCCAGACTCTTGAATATTTAGCTTTCCCTTGGTCAGGCTACTTTCAGAAACCAAGATAAATTTATGGAAAAATAGCCATTCAATACAAAAGCAAAATGTGGTTTGAGCTTAAATTTGATTTGTTCCATATAATTGTAATCTCAACATTTCACCTTTATACACAGTAAACACGCTGTGCAAACACAGAAACAGGATTTCTTGAACGAAAGATTGCTGGAGAAACTCAGCAGGTCTGGCAGTGTCTGTGGAGAGAAAGCAAAGTTAACATTTCCAGTTCAGTTAGACTCGAAACGTTAACTCTGCTTTCTTCCCTGCTGACACCCTCCGGCAATTTCTGTTTCTGTTTCAGATACTCAGCACTCACAGTTCTTTGTTTTACTTTAGTGACATTTCTTGCTGGGAATGCCCGGTTGGAGAATGAGCTTTTTTGTTTATTTGGCTCACCGTGCTTATAACCTGTTGCCCACAGCTTGAGAACTATGGGAAAATGTGTGAGAAAGTGCCTCAGGAAATGAAGCAGGAATGATTCTGGGACACAGGGCGAGAAGGCAAGATTTTTTAGTTTTGAACAAGCAGCTAAGACAGGGCGGTTATGTAGTCGTGGTTTAAAATGCTAAAAGGCACGAATAATTTCACTTAACTTGCGAGCAAGAAGACTAAAGGGCCCTGGTTAAACAAAAGATGAGCAAACTTTAATAATAAATCAGAGAGAAGATCAAACCCCCTAACTCATCGCAGCTCCTCCACTTCATTGAAGAGAAGCTGTGAGAGAAATGTGTAGCCAGTTAATGGTATACCAGTTTATCCCTCAAGAAAGACCCCAAAAATATTTTCTTGAACCAGATGGAAGGTGTGCAATGATGGTCACTCATTGGAAGTTGAGGTCATGAATAACAGTGAAATAGATAGTGTGTGATGTGTGGAAGCAGTGAGTTATTACTTTTTCCTTCTTCCTTATGCTGCGATTGAAGTGGAACAGTCTAATAACAGAGGGCAGGGAATGAGTGTTATGCAGGATGATAAACATGGTATGAATATAAGAAGCTAAAACAAGACTGGGAAATTATTGCACAGATCCTCTCACATTCAGTCATGACTGATCTTCTGCCTCAAACCCTGCCTGCTCTCTGTACTTCTTGGCTGAGATTTATTGTCTCCCTGCAAAGATTGGCTTAGTGGTGAGTTGGTGAATCTTAACTGTTATTACTCACAGAGCCAGATTTTACCCAGGACCAATGAGGTGTTCGCTTTTGAAAGAATGGAAAATGAGAGCTAGTCACATAACTAGACATTGGATTGAATTAGTACTTTATAGAATAAGAACAAAGCTTTGAGGCATTTGAGAGGGCGTTGGATTATTATTTGTATCGTGCGGAATATAGGGAAAAGGCACAAAATTGACACGAGATAATAGAACTGAGACAGGACCGATGGGCTAAATGCACCACAATAGTTCTGTGACTGTGAAAATAAGCTGGAAGAGCTCAACAGCTGATGCAGCATCTGTGGACAGAAATAAAGTTAACCTTTCAGGTTGACTTACATCAGGAATGGCCCTTTCAAAGTTTGTGATGAGTGGGTGGGATTTGAATTACGTCAGAGTGCTGTTAAGTTTATCCGATTGGCAAGGGAGTGGCAGTTAAGGTTGTCGTTGAATTTGGCAGAAATCGGTTACAGTTTCGTCTCCCCACAGGGAACAGGGACAGTGCAGCCATAGCTTATCACAGTGAGGATGGAGACTTTAGATGCCAGGGGTGTGTGTGTGTGTGTGTGTGTAGCAGTGTTGGAACTCTGGCACAGGGCCTTCAACGGGGGATAACCTGAGAGAGGGGAAACAGCAGCCACAGGGACCTCAGAAAACAGGGAGTATACAGCCCTCTGTCGGAGTAACCTTCAGTTGGGAAAGTGGCTGAAGGCCACTAAAAGGTATGGCCAAGCACTATCACAGAGAGCGCTTCAGGTTTACAGACAGAGAATGAGCAACATCAGAGCAACAGTGATGCCAAAACTTGTGCTTCACCCAAGAAACTATCATTGATGGTAGCATCCTAATGGTCAATCAACTAAATCCCACAGTAATAGTTGTCACTGGTGCCAGGAATGTTGAAAGTTATTGTGACTCTTCACTTCTAGGCCTTCAGGTCATTTCAGGGGCTCACTGGAGGTAGGTGCGGAATCTCCCTATCAGCAGAGCATCATTGGATCAGGGTGGTGACCTCTTCAAGAGGGCCAACCAAAAAGTCCAATATCACACTGAATCAGTCAGTCTGAGAGACACAGTGGATTCATGACCATTACCAGATTTCTGGAGGTGCAAGGTCTCATTGGCTATACAAATATGGTCAAACAGGCTCCCACAGATCAGTCAGGAGCCTTCATTAATAGTACACTGGGTCATGTACGACATGTTAGGCAACTTAGCAATACAAGAGCCCCTGGCAATGGAGTTTAGCATGGTGGCACAGTGGTTAGCACTGCTGCCTCACAGTACCAGAGACCCAGGTTCAATTCCTGCCTCAGGTGACTGTCTGTGTGGAGTTTGCACATTCTACCTGTGTCTGTGCAGGTTTCCTCCCACAGTCCAAAAATGTGCAGGTTAGGTGAATTGACCATGCTAAATTGCCTGTAGGGGAGTGGGTCGGTGTAGATTTGTTGGGCCAAAAGGCCTGTTTCCAGACTGTAAGTAAACTAAACATTGGCTAATAATGTAAGACATGTATGAGATACATGGGTGGGAGGGAGGTTGGCACTTTTAGGATAACAACCAGTGTCCAATGGAGTACTCTTGGGATCAATGCCGGGGATGTAATTATTTATAGCATTCATTTTGTGATTTTGTTTGTGGATAATATAAATATAGTTCGGAATGCGAGCAGTGAGAATGACACAAACTGTCTTCAAAGGAGTATAGACAGGTTAAGCGACTGGGCAAAAATGAGATAGATGGAATATATTATGGGAAAATGGGAAAATGTGCGTTTGTTAGGAAGAATAGAGGAGCTGAATACTACTTAAATGGAGAAATACTACAGAAGGTTATGGCGTAGAGGAAACCCTTGAGTATAAATCACAAAAAGTTAGTCTATAGGTTCAACAGGTAATATGGAAGGCAAATGGAATACTGGCTTTTATTTCAAAGGGAACGGGAATAAAAATAGGATGACTTTGGTAAAACAAAGTTGAAACTTTATTGCTGGAACAGCACAGCAGGTCAGGCAGCATCCAGGGAACAGGAGATTCGACGTTTCGGGCACAGGCCCTTCTTCAGGCCTGTGCCCGAAACGTCGAATCTCCTGTTCCCTGGATGCTGCCTGACCTGCTGTGCTGTTCCAGCAATAAAGTTTCAACTTTGATCTCCAGCATCTGCAGACCTCACTTTCTCCTTTGGTAAAACAAAACATCAGTCAGATCACAGCTGGAACACTGGGAATAGTTTTGGTCCCCTTATCCAAGGAAAGATATATTACCATTGCAGGCAGCCCAGAGAAGATAATCTACTTTAATTTCGGGGAATTTCTTATGAGGAAAGATTGAGTAGATTGCACTTGTACTCACTGAAGCTTAGACGAATGAGAGGTGACCTTATTGAAACAGATATGGGATATCTGGTTGGCATGGACGAGTTGGACCCAAGGGTCTGTTTCCGTGCTGTACATCTGTATGACTCTATGACTTGACAGGGTAGATACAGAGATGTTGTTTCCCCTTGTGAGAAAGTCTAGGACCAGAGGGCAAAATCTCAGAGAAAGGTGTCAAACATTTAAGAAAGACATGAGGAGGAATTATTTCTCTCAGAGGGTATTGAATCGGTGGAACTCTTTACATGGAGTCTGGGACATTATGTGTTTTCAAGTTTTAATTAGTGAGGAAATTGAAGTTTGTGAGGAAGGTGATGTCGAAGATTATTAGATCAGCCATAATCTAATTGAATTGTGGAGCAGACTCAATTGGCTAAATGGCTAACTGCTGCTCTTAAGTCTAATGGTTGAAGAGATTTCATCTGCAGTGGTCAGTGACAACTACCACAGGATCCTGTAAGTGTGCATGCAGTGCACAAGAAACAGTCATGTGGTTACACACTCACACTCAGGGATTCCCAGATTCCCAATCCTATCATTCGCCCTGCAACTCTTCAACACTGCGTGGTAAGTGTCATTCATGAAAGAGATGGCTATTGAGGACCTGAGATGGATACAAGAGAAAAAGATAATTGCAGCCATGCAGTGATCTGAGCCCCACACAGACTATTGGTTTGAGGGCATTGATCATTCTATGGCAGTGTGTGTGGTATCCTCATATAAGAAGGATGATGAGGAAGCTGTCGCCATAACTCCTAGCTTTATTTCCATGCAACATTTTCTGCTTCAAAGCGCTAAGTATCAACATTTGAAACTTTTGAGATAGTCTGCTTTTCTATTCTTGCCACTAAAATGAATAGCCTCACCCTTCCCCAGATTATTCTACTTTTGTAAACCCATTGCTCACTCTGTTAACCCCTTGGTTTGCAGCTCCGTTGTTTCTCCTTCATAGCTGACATTCCCACCCAGCTTTGTAATGTCAATAAACATGGTGGATTACTGTTTGTCTCTTCATGAAAGATGTTAATATAGCTTATAAATAGCTGAGGTTCAAGCACTTCTTCTTGCAGATCTCCACTATCTACAGTCTTCCAACTCTATTTATCTTGCATATTAACTCTTTCACTGCATTCACTTTAATTTACCATCCAATTTTATTTTAATTTACCCACGGAGAGCATGTAGCACTGGCTAGGCCGACATTTATTGCCCATCCAAAAATTGCCAAGAGGGCAAATGTTGTCGACTTAGAGTTTCAGAGCCAGACCAGGTAAGGATGGCAGTTTCCTTCTCTGAAGGGCATGAGTGAACCAGATGGGTTTTTCCTGATAATTGACAATGATCTCATAGTCATCATTGATCTCTTAATCCCTGATTTCTATTGAATTCAAACTTCACCATTTGCTATGGTGGGATTTGGATGGGGTCCCTGGAACATTACCTGGGTCCCTGGATTAATAGTCTAACGTTAGACCATCACCACTCCTCACCTTCAAAAAACACTAATAAATTTGTCAATAACAACTTCCTTTTAGTAAAATCATGTTAACTCTATCTGATCAACCTAATGTTTTCCATGTACACTGTTAAGATTCCCTTCATGATCAACTTCAGAATTTGCCAGATGTCTGATGTCTCATCTTAAGTTTCCTTTCTTCTTTTTCCACTCCTTTATGGAGTCATACAGAATGGAAACAGACCATTCTGTGCAACCAGTCCATGCCAATCATGTTCCCAAACTAAACTAGTCCCACCCGCCTGCATTTGGCCCGTATCTCGCCAAATATTTCTTATTCATGCAACTGTCCAAATATCTTTTAAATGTTGTAACATTTGTTGCAAATTCTCCCCAAGTCTGTGTGGGTCTCCTCTGGGTGCTCTGGTTTTCTCCCACAGTTAAAGATGTGCAGATCAGGTGAATTGTCCAGGCCAAATTAACCATAGTGTTAGGTGCATTAGTCAGGGGTAAATGTAGGGCAATAGGGTAGGGGAATGGGTCTGGGTCAGATATATTTCACAGGGTAGGTGTGGACTTGTTGGGCCAAATGGCCTGTTTCCACACTATAGGAATTCTAATCTAATCTAATTTAATCTAACTGTACCTGCATCCACCACTTTCTCTGGCAGTTCATTCCACTCATGAGCCACTCTCTGTGTAAAAAGTTGTCCCTCGTGTCCTTTTTAAAATGTCTCCTGTCACCTTAAAAATATGCCTCTAGTTTTGAACTCCCCCACCTTAGGGAAAAGACCTTGGCTATTCACCTTATCTATGCCCCTCGTGATTTTATGAGGTCACCTCTCAACTTCGGACGCTGCAGTTAAAAAAGTCCCAGCCTATTAAGTTTAGTTTTAGAATTCAGACCCTCCATTCCTAGCAACATTCTGATTAATCTTTTCTTGTATGGTAATGTTACCTTTGCTAATTTTTGCTGAAACCAGGCAAGAATCCAGGGAATCCTGGCAAATTTTAACTAGCTTATCCACTCCCTGCAGCCACAACTTTTAGAAACTTAGGATGTGGGGATTTTTTGCAGTTTAGTTCCTTATATTTCTAGTGTCATCCTTCTCTCTGATATTAATCACTTTATGCTACTCACTCATACTTGCCCTGATTGACTCCGAAAAGGCATGAAATGGATTACAGACAGCAGTGATCTCATATATAAGGGAAAAATGATGAAGAGGTTTGAGTAAGCTGTTTCCCGCACAAAGTAGTCAATGACATCATCATTACATCACTGACTTTTAAAGTGACAGTCCACTATGCTTATACAAACACATAACATCCCTAACGCTTTACTTCAGAAGTTCTCACAATTAAAACATACATAATATTTACAATCAGATGCGCAACAGTCAGTCGGAGGATGTCTGGCTATCACACACCTCCGGCCCCCCGTTGATTTTTCTTGTTGTCTTTAACCTCTGGTGTTTTAGCTGTGCTAGGAAGATTATCTGTTCTTCTCTTTTCTTGAGATGTCTGAATATTCAGATGTTCTCACAATGTCACGGTATTGTCTATTATGGTGCTGTTTCCCTCAGATGCTCCAGTTACTGTTCTGTCCTCAGGGATATTTGGGTCTCTACTTTGTACACTTATCTATGGATCTTCAATTAACTTTGTCTTTGGCATATTTGTTCTTGTTGCCAAGAGTTGATCTGCATATCTTTCATCTGTAGTACAGGAAATTGGTTCAGTCTGTGCTGTAGTGATGGCCTCTACCCAGATCTCACTAGTAGTGCAATACCTCCCAATTTTTGGATATTTCAGCATTCAACTTTATTCTCCCATCGGAAAACTCCTTTCTGCATCTTTTTTTCCTATCACCAATGCATCTTATCATGGGTGGTTTCAGAAATCCATATGATGTGTGCCGTAGACACTTTACTATGAGCACTACCAGAGAACATTGAGTCATCAAATGCATTGTGTTGTGGTGTGTTGACAAAAAATTGACTCAATTGTTTGGTTAGTGATCCTTGTTCTCTAGTTACCTTTAAGGTGAGCTCCATGATCGGAACAACACTTTCAGTCAAACCATTTGTGGTTGAATAATAAGGATCTGATCGGACATAAAGTTGTAGAGTCATAGAGTCTTCCAGCATGGAAACAGACCCTTCAGTCCAACTAGTCCATGTCGAACATAATCCCAAATTCATGTTGAATTCAGTTCTGCTTCACATAGCCCATAAATTCTTGTGATATAAGCTATGGACCATTAGCATTATCAAGCAGTTTTGGCTAATTGAACCTCACAACATTCTCCCCTCGTCTTTCAATGGTTTTTCTGAAGATGTTATCTTCATGGTTGAAACTTCAGACTATTTAATATGTGTGTCAACCACGAAGATGTAATAGCACTATGGAGGTAGATTGCAGACTCCTGCACAAGCTGCATGTATTCCGAGCTTCTCCTTAACTTTGGAGTCAAGCCCTGGCCACCAAAAATAGTTTCTGTTATCACCTTCAATCTGACAACCTGACACAGGGACCTTTGTGCAGTTGGTTTAACACACATTTCCTTATCTGTCATGCAATGATGCAATCATTCACGTTTGGAGACTCCCTGCTTTGTACAGATCGCTCTAGCTTCCGCTTTCCAGCATTCTTCCTGTGATCTTTCCACAAAGTACCATATCCAGTACTTTTGATGGTAATGGATCATTTCTAGTGTACTTCTTAACTTCTTCTGCTGTTACCAGAGTGTTCTACACCTGTTCAGATTAGAAAATGTCTACATAAGGACTATTTGGAGTCAATCCCTTTGGGAAAGGTAATCTAGCATGTCCATCAGCATTCCCATGTAAGTTGGCGTGCCAATATTTAATTGTATAAGCTAATGCTGATAGCAGTAATGCTTACTTCTACATATGTCTCACTGCTAGAGACATATTGTGCTCAACTCAAGATGGCACTGCTGTTACTATAGGTAATGCTTGGGACTCTGAGCCTGTCCACTCCAGGATGGCTGCATCCTTCTCTCTCTCCCTCGCTGCTCTTTCTCTTTCATCTGTTACTTTTTTTCATCTTGTCATGCAGTGGGGAAGCTGGAGCAGTGTGGGCAGGGTGTTGGCTGCAGTGGTGATGGTGCCCAGAGTGAAGACTCTTGGCAGCGGTAAGCTCAAAGCGGGAAATCAGTGGGTCTTTGGCTGTGGCAGAATTGGTGCCCAGAGTGGGGACACCTATCTGTGATAGGCCTGAAGCCTCGGCTACTGTTGTACCTGGAGCGGTCTCTCCTTGAGACTTTGCAGAAGCCCTGGAGCTGTATTTGAAGACGCCTTGTACAGAAGATGAGCTGTATTCATGTAATTTATTTTTATTCTTTTTGTAACTCAAAATGGCACTGTATTGTGGCAACAAAACATTTATCACTGTTTCTTTCTAGATACATGTGAAAATAAATAACTCATATAATGCTTCATGATCTGTTTGTAGGGGATAAATTCCAAACCATGCACGTATTGGTGGAATTGTCTAATGACTCATCATCTAATGACTATTGAAGCCTCTTTTTCTGTTTTTGCATAGCTCACTTTTGTTTTGTTTAATGATCTTGATGCAAAAACCATTGGCTTCCCTTCAGCATTGGGTAATATGTGAGATATGACTGCCTGTACACCATCCGGTGATGCTAATTGCAGTGCTAACTTGGGTGAAAATGGGTCAGAACGTCTGCTTGTGTAAAGGCTCTTTCACATTGATATTCCTATTTCTAATTTTTGTTTTGGTGAAATAAATTGTGCAACAGCTTGGGAATGATTGCAAGGTTTGAGATAATTCTGCCATGGTAACTTCGCAAGCCCAGAAATTTTTCACTATTGATACCGCCATTATTTGGAAGGTAACTTGTGTATCCCCTTATATTTGATGGCATGGCCTAAGTATTTGATGGAAGATTTGAAAAAATTACATTTCTCCCTCTTCAGTCTTATCTCATCATCTTCAAGTCCCTGCAGAGCAGGATCATGAGGTGTTCTTTCTTGTTTCTTCCCGCGACTAAATATCATCCAGGTCTCCTCCTAATCCACTTAAAATTCAATGTGGAGGTGCCGTAGGAATTGCATGATGAGGGTCTAACCAAAGTAACACGTAATCTAAAATGGCACAAACCAAATAAGATGGAGAGATAATAACAAGTTATTGAGGTGATAGTGTCAAAACAGAATGGGAAGGAAGATTTTACAAACATAGAACAGTATGGCATGGTTACACATAGCTTGACATGAACCCAACGTCATGGTTAAGATGGTCCTCATGGGTACAGAACTTGGCCATCAGTTTCTGCTCGGCGATTCTGCATCGTTGTGTACCTGGAAGGCCACCTTGGAGGACACTTACCCTGAAGATTAGGGGCTGAATGCCTTGACTGCTGCAGTGTTCCCCCACTGGGAGGGAACACTCCTGCTTAGCGATGTGTCTCTGTTATTATCTCTCTACCTTCATTCGTTTACAATTTTGGATTATTTGTTAGACCCTTAGTATGTGACTCTTATACTTATCATGTTATTCCAGCCATTTGATTTGTCTCTCACACCAATGTAGATTTGACTTTTTGTGATTATTAATCAGATCATAGGTCACTTGCTATTGACACTTTACTCACATTATTTGTATTTCTCTTTTGACACTCTTAACTGGCTGGGATTATCTTGCCATTATCTCTCTGCATATAAATTCTGAGCCAGTCCTTCCCTCCACTTCACCTGATAGAGTAGTGCTCCGAAAGCTTCGAATTTCAGATAAACCTGTTGAACTATACCTGGTCTCGTGTAACTTAAAATCTGATTCATGGCACATTGGAAAAATGTAGGTACAGATGTCATTCAAAATGGAAGTGTCTTGTATTTGAATAGTCCTTTATGTGTTAGAATTCTCAAGTATTCCTTGAATCTCTTTCTACTTTACTGAAAAACTAGCCTCCAGCTAGTCGATGTCACTAAACTAGGAGGCAGTATATGCAGTGAGGAGGATGCTGAGAGGTTGCAGGATGACTTGGCTGAGTGGCCAAATACTTGGCAAATGCAATACAATATGGAAAAGTGTGAGGTTTTGGTTCATGGGAAGACAGATTATGATTTGAATAGGAGCAGTTTAGGAAAAGGTGAGGTGCAACGAAACCTGGGTGTCCTGGTAGAAGGTTGTCATACAGGTGCAGCAGGCAGTGAGGAAAGCTAATGGCATGCTGGTCTTCAGAGTGAGAGGATTGGAGTATTGGAGTAAGGATGTCTTGCTGCAGTTATACAGGGTCTTCGTAAGGCTACACCATGAGATTACATGCAGTTTTGGTCTCCCAGTCTGAGGAAGGACATTCTTGCCATTGAGGGAGTCCAGTGAAGGTTCACAGTCTGATTCCTAGGATGGCAGGACTGATGTATGAAGAAAGACTGAATCAACTGAACTTGTATTTGCTGGAATTTCGAAGAATCTCACAGAAACATATAAAATCCTATTGGGACTGGACAGGCTAGATGTGGGAAGAATGTTCCCAATATTGGGGAAGTCCAGAACTAGGGCTCAAAGTCTAAGAATAAAGGGTAAGCCATTCAGGACTGAGATGAGAGAGAATTCCTTCACTCAGAGAGCTGTGAACCTGTGGAATTCTCTCCCAAAGGAAGCTGTTGGGGCCAGTTCATTAGATATATTCAGGAGGGAGCTGGACATGGCCCTTGAGGCTAAAGGGATCAAGGGGGATGGGGAGAGGGCAGGAATGGGATACTGAGATTGCATGATCAGCCAGGATCATATTGAATAGTGGTGCAGGCTCGAAGGACCAAATGGCTTATTCCTGCACCAATCTTCTATGTTTCTATGTTTCAAGCCCATCAAATAGATCATTGATTAAAAACAAAAGCTACAGCTCAGCCCACAAGACTGGATGGGTAAATTCACTGCAGTTGTAAACTGTTCCATCTTTCTTCATAGCTGATACAATAAGTGCAGCCCAATCACTCCCACTTATAGGTGCAAGTCCCCTGTCTTGACCAGTCTCTCCAACTGTGCCTCAATCCTTGATCTGACCATATAAGGCACTGACTTGGCAACATTCTGCTTGATTCTCATCCATGATTTTCAATTTGACCGTGATCTTTTCCATACTTCCCAGATCTGTATTGAAAATTATAATGTTTCTATAGAATATGACAAGCTAATCACTCCATGAGTAGATGCTAATGGGGACTGTTATTCACTGACAGTAAGTTTCTTGTGGTAGCAGCTCGTGTGATAATAAGGCCCGTGTGTGGGGTGGATAAAGTACATGGGAAAAAGTGCCTCAATCCCTGAAATTGTTGAATTTGATATTGAGTCCAGAAAGCTGTAGAAGTCCCAAGTGGAAAATGAGGTGCTGTTCTTCCAGCTTGTGCTGAGTGTCACTGGAGCACTGCAGCAAGCCTGAGACAGAGATGAGCCCAATTAAATTTGATTTTCTCCAACCATGTTCTTCCCAATAAAACTAGAAATTTCTCTTTGGTAATGTGTAAGGATAAAACGTCTACCTGAACATTCACAATGACATAATACCTTAAAGACACCACTTTGCTTGTGGATATTCTTAGTACAGTGTGTGAGGATTGCATGGCAATCTAACTCAGCTGTAATCCATTTCTGCCACCTCTAGATGGATGCCACCACTAGACACATAATCCCCTCCCCTCACTCGTCATCCTTCCACAGGCACCATTCCCTCTAGGACACCCTGGTCTACTCTCCCTCCACTTCCAACATATCCCCACAAGCCCACTTAACCTTCCCCTGCAATCTTAGAAAGTGTAACACCTTCCTACTTACATCCTCCCTCTTCAGTATCCGAGTTCCACAACACAGCTTCCAGGTGAAGCAGCACTTTATCTGCACTTCACTCAACCTAGCAAGACATCCTTACTCCTAGTCGACTGCATTCGCTGCTCACAACATGGGCTCCTCTATATTGGGGAAACAAATCAGACTGGGTGATTGCTTTGCAGAACACCTACGTTCTGTCTGCCAAAAAGACCCTGAGCTTCTAGTTGCCTGCCACTTCAACACACCACCCTGTTCCCTGATCAACGCCTCCATCTCAGGCTTGCTGCAGTGCTCCAGTGAAGCTCAGCACAAGCTGGAAGAACAGCTCCTCAATTTTGACTTGGGAATTCTACAGCCTTCTGGACTCAATATCAAGTTCAACAATTTCAGGGCTTGAGGCACCTTTTCCCATGTCCTTTAACCACTCCACACATCAGGCCTTGTTATCACACAGGCTGCTACCACACACAACCCACTGTTAGCTAACAACAGTCCCCATTAGTAGCTATTCATTCCCCCAGACTGATCTTCACTCACTCCTTTATCTAGTCGAGGGATGAGAAGGGAGGTTATTTGAAATTGGAGAACTCGGTGTTGAGTCCTCCAGGCTGTAGGCTGCCCAGGTGGAAGATGAGGTGTTGTTCCTCCAGTTTGTGGGCTAATTCACTGTGGCAAAGGAGAAGACCGAGGATAGTCATGTCAGAGAGGAAGTGCGAAGGGGAATTAAAATGGGTGATGACTGGGAGGTCAGGTTGGCCCCTGCGGGCCCAGCTAAGATGCTTGGCGAAACATTCCCGAAGTTTACATTTGTCCTTACTAATGTAGAGAAGACTACATCGGGAGTACTGGATGCAGTAAACTAGATCTGAGGAGAGGCAGGTTTCTATCAAATTGCTGTGAACTTGGAGATGGATGAACTCCCCCCATCCCTCCCATGCTGGTTGTGATTGTGAACCTGAACCTTTCAGCAAACACCAGTGGTTTTGGTGAAAAGTGATTCTGTTGTATGCCTGTTATTTCTTTATTAGTTTTGTAAACTGTACCAGACTTTTCAAGAAGTATTCAGAAGTATTCCCACACCCCCATAATAATTCAGGAAAGCGGGGATGGCTACATGGGCATCCATTTTGTTGACCAAAATAATGGAACTTCTGTGTCAGAGTTTTAGCTCTGTGTATCTTGATCGGACAGTCCCACCATGCCCAGACTTCCACAGCTTTTCTTTAAAAAACTGAAAGGTGCTGTGTCGCACGATGTACCATGGAAATGTTAGTACTGCCTTGCTTCTTCCCATTTATAACAAGGTATTCCTGAAGTTGCCTATTCTTTTTCCAAGTCCATACACCTAGCTCAGCACCTACCCTTTGTGTAGGGTACTCATTACTCACAGTGTTCCTTCAGGATGGAGTATATGCTAAGCTTCATCTAGAGTTGAGTTCTTCTTGAGTTGACATCAGTTTTCTTCTTGTGGTACAGTTCCAAGGGGTTCCAGGAAGCTGATGTGTTCAACAGCAGGAGCTTTGTTAAGGAGATGTTCACTCTGCAGGCAGCAAGCTTCCAGTGAGCTGTTTCCCACCCAAAATTGGCCAACGGCATCATCGTTATGTCACATGATCAGCCTCTTAAAGTAATAGCCCACCATGCTGATGTAAATCCACCACAGGTAGGCCCCAGTGCTTCTAGATTAAGAGCATAAATCCCTTTTAACATCACAGGGATCTGGAAGGTTTGTCAGGATGCAGACCCACTGCGATTTCACCCACATATTCAGAACTTATGCATTCTAGTGATTGAAGGATCTTCCATTTGTCGAGTCAAGGCTGTGTGGTGGAGGAATTAGCAAGCTTTGTTGTGAAGCCCTTTCTTTATTCTCTGTGGAGGAATCTAAGCCATTTGGCATCTGTGGTGAATCTCTTTTGGACCCATTCAGTTATCCAGACATTTACTAGAATGGAATAATCGCACCAAGCACAGGTTGATTTCCGTTTTTGTGTGCAGAATGAGGAAGGAAAACTTGTTAAAAATTTCTTCCCCCCATTCGGGATGGAGGTGATTCAGGTATGACTGAGTCACTAACTCTGCCTTAGACAGGGAGACTAGCCGGGCTGAGCTGGTGGTTGCAATGGCAGTAGGCATTCACCTCCAGATGGGAAAAGTGAACTTGTGTCTGCAATATGGGACAATTTTTAGATCTACTGCTCTTACAGTGATAAAGCAGGGCCTCATTAAATTGAGACCATCAGAGTTTTCTGCTTGAAAGGAGGTAGTAGGTGTTATATAAGATGGTTAGTACCTGAAAAGGTTAACTAGCATCAAGTGATACACTCAATCATCAAGATACAGGTATAAGGGATCCAATACCGATCCAAACTAGAGGCCCAAACAGACACCAGGTGACTGTGATGAGGACTGGATGACATTACAATTCTAAAAAGAGACAGTGCAAGATAGTAGACGATGACACATCCCTCCCAGATCGTCTCAAAGCTTTCTATGCTCACTTTGAGCAGAATTTCGGCAAAGAGGTAACATCTGTTCCGACAAGTCCTGACGAACATATCCAACAGTCACTGCATCAGAGGTCAGATCAGTTTTCCTTCGTGTGAATCTAAGGAAAGCGATGGGACCAGATGGAGTACCAGACCGTGCACTCAGAGAATGCACATATCAACTGGCAGAGGTCTACTCAGACATCTTCAACCTCACCCTGCAGCAGGTCACTGTCCCTGCCTGTTTCAAGAGGGCTAACATCATCCCTGTGCCTTAGAAGACTCATGCAGCATGTCTCAATGACTACTGCCCAGTGGCCCTAACTTCGGTGGTCAGGAAGTGCTTTGAAAGGCTGGTGATGGCATTAATCGACTCCAACCTCCCCAGTGCTATTGACCTACTCCAATTTGCCTATCGGACCAACAGATCCACGTCAGATGCCATATCACTTGCCCTTCACTCCTCCCTAGAACATCTTGACACCAAGAACAGCTGCATAAGAATCCTACTCATTGACTACAGTTCAACCTTCAACACTATTATCCCCTCGAGACTGATTACTAAACTTAGTGATCTCGAACTAAGCCCCAGTCTCTACAATTGGATCCTCAATTTCCTGACCCACAGGCCATAATCAGTGAATATTGGAGACAATATTTCATCCTCACTAACACTCAACACTGGAGCCCCCCAGGGGTGCGTACTTAGCCCCCTACTGTACTCACTGCATCGCCAAATACCAGACTAATGTCATTTACAAGTTCATTGATGACACCATCATAGTCAGTCGAATCTCAAATGATGACAAAACAGATTACAGACGGGAGGTGAAAGACTGAGAACAACCTAGCTCTCAATGCCAGCAAAACCAAGGAACTCATTACTGACTTTTGGCAGGATGTTACTCATGCCCCACTACACAATAACAGCACAGAAGTGGAACTAGTGGAGAGTGTCAAGCTCTTGGGACTGGTCATCCACAACAAACTTTCTTGGGCTCTTCATGTGAACACACTGGTTACAAAGGCCCAACAGCACCTCTTCTTCCTTCAGCAGCTGAGGAAATTTGGCATGACGGCGAATACCCTTACCAACTTTTTATAGGTGCGCCATCCAGAGCATTCAATCTGGATGTATCACTACCTGGTATGGCAACTGTACCATTCAAGATCGGAGACGGTTACAGAGAGTGCTGAACTGGGCCCGGACAATCACAAAGGCCAACCTCCCATCTATAGCTTCCATCTGCCAGGCCCACTGCCAAGGAAAGGCCGCCAGCATTCTCAAAGATCCATCCCACCCTGGCAATGTTTTTCTACAATCTCTACCATCAGGGAGAAGGTACAGAAGCCTGAACACGCATACCAGTCGGTTTCGAAACAGTTTCTACCCTACTGTTGTTAGAATACTGAATGGACTCACAAGCTCTTAAATTCGCCTGTACCTGTGGCTTTGGTTTTGCCGCTGTTTACCTGTTATTTACTTATCTATGCTACTTAACTCTGCGCTCTGCCTGTATTGCACGCAAGACAAACCTTTTCACTGTCTTGGTACATGTGACAATAAATTCAATTCAATTCAATTCATTTCAATTCAATTCAATTCAATAACGAAAAATCAGGAGTGGGAAGGTGTTGTGGCGCAGTGATGTGTCCAGGATCAAGTCCCATATTCTCCTGAGGTGTGTAATAAAATCCTGAACAGGTTGGTTAGAAAATATCTGTGAAGGACACTTCCTGGGAGGGGCTGACTGGTGTCATAGCTATCCAGTTGTCTCTGCACTGTGTACCAGAATGTTTCAGTGATACATATACTTCAATCCAATCTAATTTGCCACGAAAGACCATCACATACCTGTCATAGAATCCCTACAGTGTGGAAGCACGCCATTTGGCCCACTGAGTCCACACTGGCCCTCTGAAGAGCATCCCATCCAGACCCACCCCTACCCCTGTATTCGCCATGGCTAACCCCACCTAGCCTGGGGCAATTTCCCATGGCCAATCCACCTAACCTACACATCTTTGGACTGTGGGAGGAAACTGGAGCGCCCAGAGGAAACCCAAGCAAACATAGGGAGAATGTACAAACTCCACACAGACAGTCGCCCGAGGATGGACTTAAACCTGGGTCCC
Organism: Chiloscyllium plagiosum; assembly: GCF_004010195.1. NCBI lineage: Eukaryota > Metazoa > Chordata > Chondrichthyes > Orectolobiformes > Hemiscylliidae > Chiloscyllium > Chiloscyllium plagiosum. The sequence continues at coordinate 135,533,523 of NC_057711.1, forward strand.
AGGTGCTGTGAGGCAGCAGAGCTGACCACTAAGCCACTGTGCCTTTGATGTTACGTAACTAGATAATTAGTACTGTGCAATAGATCTTTACTGTTTATCGAGACAGAGCCTTTTTTTCTGCAGTAGGTCTTGTGTGGGTATCATTCCCTGCTTGGTAACAGATTCGTCAAGCAATAAAAAGTCTTAGTTGCGATGAAGTTACACAAGGTATCCCATTCAGTTCAGCGGCATGATATCACAGATAGGGATAGTGGTATGGATTTTGAACAAATATGAGAACTAGGAGAGTGGAGTAAAGAGTATATACAGAGTTAAATCGGAAATGCCATTTCAAATGAAATTCTTGTTGGCAGGATAAGATAGTGGAGACTGAAACATCAGAATCATTTGATTAGCAAGTGGTGCGTTGGTAAGAGATCTATGGAGCCTTTCCAGATGTTCAAGGCACGATGGGTTGTATGGGTTTCCTCATGCACATCTGTCATGGGATATTCATATCAACAATACATAAAGAGTAAAATCCATCTACGAGGCAAGCATTAGCAGGGACCACATTAAGAAGTGTCGGCTTGCAACATTATTGATTATGGCATAATTTGGTTGAGTGCACTTGTCATTTAAGAGTCTTCCATCATACATAAATTCTTAAGATTAATTCTTTCTATTTCTTCAATGCCTTTCTCTAAAAGGAAGGGCACCCCAGGCAACATTACATTGTTTTTGTATTGTAAATCCTCCTTTATGGTACTTTAGAATGACTTTATTACAGGTTTCAGATGCATCAAGCTTTTTAAAGATCTTGAAGGGGTCAGCATTACCTCTACAACATATTTAACAAAGAGTCCACAAATAATTTTATTTAACAGGTCTGGAAAAACAGGTCCTCTATTATTTTATATGCAAAAAACTGCACTGGTCAAGAGGTACAAAACAATGGACCATACATTGAATAAACCAAAATTAAATAACAGAATTGACTTGCACAATACCAGAAAATGTAGTGTTGCAGCTCAGCAATCTAGTTCTTCCTGTCAAATCGCACATCTTCAATGCTTTGGTACAATTCCGGAAGTAATTAGCGCTTAAGTATGCATCTAAAAATATGTTACTTATGCCAGAAGAGTTTAACAGTTAGTTGTGTTGTTTCAGAAAATACAGAGCAGTTTGACATTTTTGCTCATTCATATCCATACTAACACTGTTTACAATAGCCAGGTTCATGTTTTATTATAACTTAAAGTGTGCTTTCTTTCCAGCTGGTCAAAGGAGAATCACTGCACGGGTCAGACTAGGTGGCGAGAATAGGCAGAGACAAATTCTATAATCTAATCACTACGATCCTTAATCCTGCCTTTCAGTGGCGAACAACTCTCCACCCCTGATCCAGCAGGCCACAGCTGCTACCACCTCCTGTCATCTGCCATCAGTCAGTCTTGCTGCCCTCTCCAGGGATCTTTTCAGACAGCAGATTTCTCCTGCAGCTGTTATTTAAATGGCCAGCCTCTTTTCTTCTTCTGATACAGTACCCTTTAGCAGTTACCCGCTGCTCTCCAGCAACCAGAAGGGAGCCCTGTATCTTTGTGAGATAAAAAAGGCATTTGTTTGACAGTGAACTCTTTTGCCTCATTATAAGAATACAGCAGTAAGTTAATATTTCAATATACTGTTTAATTGAATATAATTTCAAATGCAAACAAGCAATTTCATTTTACACCACTTTTACTATTAGTTTCACATCATTTGTACATAACTACCGAGTTTGCATTTGTGTTAAAAATAAACCAACGCGCGGTAAAAGTTATTCTTCTGATCAAAATAGTCACCATTCAGGCTACGATTCCTGCCCTTTCAGAGTCCAGTTTTTCATGTTATAATGTCTCAATGCAATTAAAAGAGAGCAGCTGCTCCATTAGATGTGATCTTTCGAGGTCCCAGGTAGTCCCCTCCCCCCAACAAATAAAGATATTTAACAAAGAGATCATGAATCATGCTAAACTGAAGTATAATGTAGTTAGTATGGTGTTATAGTCTGAATCAATGTATGGAGGATCAAAACTGGATATACATTGTTCTTCTGAGTAGATTATTAGTCAAGATCATATCAAAGTCATTAATGTATTTGTAAAATATAGCATTTTAAATGTCACAACATCGACTGTAAAATCACAAGCAATTTTCTGATGCTAGAGGACTTTGCTAGATTTTGTCAAACTATTAGTGATGTTAGGCTTTATCAGCTGCAGACACATTCCACACTCAGATATTTCTTCATATGCTAGCATGCATAAGCACTGAATTAATCAGTAATTTAAAAGTAGCCCAGCAGAAGAAGTCTTCTCCTGATGAATGTCAGAGTGCAATCCAGATTTTTCAGTCATCGCGTGATAGTGGGTGGAATTTTCACTCCCTTGATGTGATATGAAGGGGAAATAACTGAGTGAATTTGCCCTGGAGAGAAAGCTGCCCTCTTCACACCACTGTCACAACTAAATGCTGATCAAGAAGATCCATGGGCAGTTATTTCTTGACTTGATGACCCAGCATGCCAGTCGCAAGGTGCTTGATAGAGCAAGATATTTACTTAGTTGCCGGGTAACATGCTTGCCCCCACCTTTCAGAAGAAGATGGGAAAATCTCCATTAGTTAGTGTGGCAGGATACAGTGTCCTTAAAAGCCTTCAATATCTATTTTCCACTGAAGGTGCAACAATCTTTAATTCTATTTTCAGTGAACTTTTGAAGTTCTGCTGACAATTATATCCATTAGTGCTGGAGAGAGTGGATAGATAAACCAACTAGTGTAAATTATTTACAAATACACTAAATCATTAATCATTTGAGACCAAGCTGAAGTACAACAGACAACTAAGGAGACTTGACATGGACTAGATTTTGTATTGTATGCATGAAATTCTCAAACCCTATCTGCAAAGGGTGATAGGTCCTTGGAAAAAGCTAATGTTTTGGTTGGCACAGCTGGTGTAAGAGAGGCAAATTTGGGAGGAAATAATTGCGCTGACATTTAATTTACTGCATCAGATTTTACAGATTTTAGATTATATTTGTCACATGTACTCAAGATCAGGAGTACAGTGGAAAGTGTATAATGTCGCTACACATGGTGCCATCTTAGGTACCAAGGTATTGAGGGGCAAAAAAGCCTAAGAAGGAGGTATTAAGAGAAATGAGAGTTTAAAATTTAAGCATTACTTCACAAAATAGTAGAAAAATATAGATATAACGTAATAGTTAACATTAAAATCAACAGTTTTTGATGAGTCTTTGACTCTGCTGTCTGTACTCGATGCTGCTGCCAAACACACTGTCGTTGTTGCTGAAATTGCTGCCTCGTCCATCTCCTCCCATGCTTCGGGAAAATGCGAAGGCAGGATCCACTCGCACACTGGGCTGATACACCGCCATGACCCACTGAGCCAACATACCCCCAAGAGACCAGGCTGAGAGCCACCGAGAGACGAGACTGAGAGCCACCGAGAGACTGGGCCGAGACCTGCCACAAGCTGCTGAGAGACCAGGCTGAATTGGTAAGTCTTCTCCTTGGGTTAATCATAACGTTCCTTACAGCTACAAAAGGCTGCCATTATTTTAAACTCTTCTGTACCCTTGATGAAGTAGAAAGAAGATTTTTATACTCATGGCAATACCACTCATGTATTTTCTACCTGTAAACGAAGACAATGTATGAAAGCTTACATTGCAGGACTGCCCCAGAATTATAAAGAGTAGAGGAAAAAACCTAGGAAAATCTATAGATTATAAAACTGTAGCTTTTTTTCCAAAATGCAATATTCCCCACCAACTACATTATAATATGTACTGCAGTAAGTTTTGTTCCTTTTTTTTATTTTGTGTGGTGTGGGAGTTTCTACCAAAGTCAGTATTAGTGTATAATCTTGATTGGCCTTTAGCTAAATGGTTTCCTGGGGCATTTCAGAGAGTAGATACAACTCAACAACATTGCTCTATTACTGGAGCCATATGTAGGCCAGATCAGCTAACAAAGGCAGATTTCCTGCCCTCTAAAAACAATCAATAAACCCAATGATGGATTCTATTGCTGGGCTTAGTGTTTATTTGAATTCCACCCAATGATATGGTGGGACTTGAAGTTTTGTTTTCAGAGAATTAACCTAAACTTCAAGATTACTAGATCAGTGATATCACCACTATGCCACTATCTGCTCTGGAGTAATGTGTCAGCAGCAGCTGATGTGTCATTCCTTACAGATTTTCAGATATAAGTCTATATTCATATACTTGATGCTGCACCTAAACCATAAGACTGTAAGATATAGGAGCAGAATTATATCATTCAGTCTATTGAGGAGAAAGTGAGACCAGAGTCAAAACATGTGGTGCTAGAAAAACACAGCCGGTCAGGCAGCATTCAAGGAGCAGGAAAGTCGACATTTCGAGCATAAGCTCTTCATTATTCCTGGTGAAGAACTTATGATCAAAACTTCGACTCTTCTAATCCTCGAAAGCTGCCTGACTGGCTCTGCTTTTCCAGCACCACACCTTTTGATTCAACCCATTGAGTTTTCATTAGAGAAAAGGAGATTGGGGGGGGGGGTACCTGATTGAGGTCTACAAAATCAGGGTAGATAGAGATAAGCTATTTCCCAGGGTGAAGGATTCAATAGCGACTGGTCACGGTTTCAAGGTGAGAGGTGAAAAGTTTAAGGGGGACACACGTGGCAAGTACTTTACACAGAGGGTGGTAGGTGCCTGGAACGCGTTACCAGCAGAGGTGGTAGAGGCAGGCACGGTAGATTCATTTAAGGTGCATCTGGACAGATGCATGAGTAGGTGAGGAGCAGAGAGATATGGATGTTTAGGAATTGGGCAACAGGTTTAGACAGTGGATTTGGATCAGCTCAGGCTTGGAGGACTGAAGGGCCTTTTCCCTGGGCTGTAAATTTTCTTTGTTCTTTCTTCTTTGTTCTTTAGTCCACTCCGCGATTTGATTATGGCTGCTACGCTTCTCAACCCCATTCTCCGCCTTTTCCCTGTAACTCTTCATCCCCTTATTAATCAAGAACCTATCTATCTCTGTCTTAAATATTCTCAGTGACTTGCTGGTATAGCATATTATTTTGAATAAATATGAATGAACCATGTCAGTCTATTCTGCCGTAGCTTTGCTAAACAAATCAATCAGAAACAGCTGTAACATTAATAACATTACAGTTCAGAAACAATATAGTCCGTGTAGAGTGGGTACTCCCACAGTGCTGCTTAGATAGACTGTTCCGAGGTCTGGTCCAGTGATGACAAGTGAATGATCATATTTGTCCAAATCAAGATGATGTGTGACTTGCAGGGCAACTTGGAGGTGGTGGTGTTCCCATTCATCTGCTGCCCTTGTCCTTCTAGATGGTAGAGGTTGTGGATTTGGAAGGTTAAGAGCAATTAATGACAAGCTAAAAGAAATGAACAGATGGCTGGTGGGTGACAAATCACACCTGCTGCCTGCCATGGATAATGACCCCAGTAAGAATCACTGAATGAGGAACTATGGAGTGTTATAACAAGATATATGCATTGACCAGAGTTCCAATACACCTAACCATAAGACTCTTAAAGTTTGAATTATTTTTGATGTTGCCTTGCATAAATTAATAGGAACTGTGTAGTATGCTTCAGAGTTTGTATCCCACACAATTGTGCATTGCTGTACTTTACTCAATGTTGCACAGAAAAGGAGATTGCAGAGGAAGCTGTTTGAATGAGGAAGTGCATTAAACAATGCATTAGGAGTTCCTTACAAGGAATAGAAGGGATTAATTTATCGATGAAGCAGTATACAGATTGTGTCTCTCTCTGTTATAACAACTCTTCCTCTTGCACTCGCATTAATTACAAGTCTTTCAATTCCCAGCTTAATTATGATCCGGCAGACTAAAAGAGGAAGTGCAAAAAATGTCACTCAGTAAATCGAGCAATATTTTATAGAATCATACAGTACAGAAAGAGGCCGTTTGGCCCATCGAGCCTGTATTGCTCCACTAAATTGACACTAGTCCAGCTTCCCAGCTTTAGACCCATAACCTTGAATGCTATAACATTTCAATGCTCATCTAAGTACTTTTTAAAGGTTGTGAGGTTAATTCACCTCAACTACTCTCCCAAGCAGTGCATTCCAGACTATACACCTCTATCAGGTCCCAACTTGAACTTTCTCTGCTCAAAGAAAACAAACTTTGTTCCAGCCTCTCATGAGAGTGAATTGCTCAGTCCCAGGTGAGCTCTGAGTGAATCCTCTATTTGCTGACAGTTTTCAGGTACAGACCCTTTCTCAGACATGAAGAATGTTACAGTTATAGTTGAATAAAGAAAGAGGTGGGGGATAAAATCACACAATGACTACATCCACTGGAGTAGACATAAACTGACTTCCAAAGTTTTGATGTGGGAAATCAGAAAAGGTTTGATGGTGAGACTATTATACACATGAGGAAAGGGAAAAAGAGCTTCTGTGTTAAGAATGTTTCAGAAGCTCACAAAGCATTTCTCAGCTAATATGACAGATGTGAAATGCAGTCAATGTTGGAATGTGGAAAATGTGACAGCATAATTTGCAAAAAGGAAGATCCCACAAATTACAATGAGATATTGAAATTGTGATAGTGAAATTTGTCCATTATTACAAGCAGCATAAAAGTGACCATAAGCCTTCCTAATCCCTCCTTATACCTTTCTTCCATCAGATGCTTAAATGTATCTTTCCTTATCAAATACTTCAAGACTTGAGGATAAATAGTGGAAATTTAATACTGGGAAAGCTGAAGCTATGCCGATAATTCCAATGCCAGTAACTACCTGAAGATAAATAATTGCAGCTTTGGGTTATATTTGGCCCCATATTGTCATTCTGACCATATAACTATACTTTTACGAAAAATTCTACTCTGACCATGTTGTGCGATCTGGCCTTTTCTGCTCAACTTTATTAAAACACTCAGAACTTGTGAACTGTAGAGTTGATTTTCCCTTTGCTGCCTGGGATGGAGATGGCCCCCATCTTATGGAAGCTCATTCTAGAAAAGAAAGCCACTAACTGCAGAACTTTTAAGTGTAGTATTAGCAGTTCTTGATTAGAGTGGTGCTGGAAAAGCACAGCAGGTCAGGCAGCATCCGAGAAGCAGGAAAATCGATGTTTCGGGCAAAAGCCCTTCATCAGGAATAGAGTTTTTACCTATTAGGAGTCCTTGGTCCAGTTTCTCAATGGTGATGATTTCTTTGATGCCCAGCATGCCTACTTTGTGAAGTGTATTTTTTTTGGCATTGTTAAAATAAAAAGATGATTTTTATAATGGGATTGATAATGGGAAACTCAAAGTATGAACAATGTCACTGTGGCCCATAAATCCTTTTGAAAAAAAGGAGGAAACAAATACCCTAGATGGGATTTGAACCCACAGTCCCTGGCTTAGGAAGTCAGTACCTTAGCCATTAGGCCACTGGGGCAAGGGTTATTTGATGTGACAGATCTGCCAATATCATCTTTCCAAGATGGAGTAAAGTTAATAGGTAGAGGATGTTAGGGCTCAGGTTTTAAATGCTGGTTCTTACTGTTAAAGGAGATGGTTAGACCTTAATGTTAATCCCAGGGTTACTCATGCCCTTAACCAAACTGCAGGGTGAAGGGCAACATGTTCTTTATCCAGCTAATTAAAAAAAAGGTGTTGGTAAGTTCTGGGGAAGAGTCACATTGTACTCAAAACATCAACATTTGTTCATCATTACATAGTTGCTCTCAGACTTACTAAGTTTCTCCAGCATTTTCTGATTGCAGTTTAAGTCAAAAAGTGTGTCAGTGCTCAGGGTGCCCAAGAAGGGAAGGGGAGTTCACACATTGAGTTATCCTGGAAACTCCCAACACTTTCAGGAGTGCCATTGAGTCTGCCTGTGCCATCTCCTGCCACATGATATGAGAGGTGACTTTATGCAACTCCTACCCATCTAAAGACCTCATCATGTTATTTCACTTTATTTTTGTCTGTGGACTGAATTGAGAAAAGGACTGTTTTAGATCAAAGGATTCAGGAAGGAAATTAGAAAGTACTTTTGGAAAGTAAGTTACTGAAACCCATTGAGCATCCTGTTTAGTTTGTTGCTTTGCAAACAGTATTGGGGGGGGAGGTGTACAGGGAGAAAGCCCAGCACCAGGGTATATGTACAAGTGAGATTTGGCCCACAACAAGTAGCCAATTAGCTTGTGAAATAGCAGTATGATGGCTCAGTGGTTAGCACTTCTGCCTCACAGTGCCAGGGACCTGGGTCCCATTTCAGTCCTTGGGTGACTATGTGGAGTTTTCATTTTTCAGATTTCTGCTGGTGCTCTGGTTTCCTCCCAGAGTCCAATAATGTGAAGTTCAGACGCATTGGCCATGGTCAATTGCCTGTAGTGTATAGATTGGGAGAGTTAGCCATAGTTAAAAGGAAAAGCGCATACAGATATGGTGAGGATACTCCCCAATGTTGGTGCAGACTCAATGGGCACTGTGCTGTAGGGGTTCTATGAATTGTGATCAGATGAAGATGCTAAATGTTACCAGCCTGATGATAACTCCCCAGGGAGTTGAACATCTTGGGAAAGATACTGAGGGAAGCCCTCACACCTCTGGAAGAGGATGTGGTGTCCTTCTCACTCTCTCTACAGTAAAGACGAATGAAGAAAGCCAGACATTTTCTCTCACTAGTCACTACAAGCTATTGCCTTTAACAAGTTACTAAGAGTCTTTGCAGTGAGCATACCAGTTGCCTGTGCCTCCTGTAAAGAAGTGTAAAGAACCAGGAGAAAACAGAAATTGTGCCTCACTAACTTGATTAAGCTTTTTGAAGAATTAACAAAGAGGATTGATGAGGGCAGAGCAGTGGACATGATCTATATGGACTTCTGTAAGGCATTCAACAAGGTTCCTCATGGTAGACTGGTTAGCGAGGTTAGATCACATGGAGTACAGGGAGAACGAGCCATTTAAATATGGAAAGGGCTTGAAGGTAAATGACAGAAAAGATAGACAAGGATGTTGCCAGAGTTGGAGAATTTGAGCTATTTGGAGAGGCTGAATAGGCTGGGGCTGTATTCCCTGGAGTGTTGGAGGCAGAGGGATGACCTTAGACAGGTTTATAAAATAATGAGGGGCATGGATAGGCCTTTTCCCTGGGGCGGGAGAGTCCAGAATTAGAGGGCATAGGTTTAGTGTGAGAAGGGAAGAATTTAAAAAGGACCTAAGGGGCACATTTCCACCCAGAGGGTGGTGCATGTATGGAATGAGGAAGTGGTGGAGGCTGGTACAATTACAATATTTGAAAAGCATCTGGATGGGTACATGAATAGGAAGGTTTAAAGGGATATGGGCCAAGTGCTGGCAGGTGAGACTAGATTCGGTTAGGATATCTGGTCACCATGGACAAGTTGGACCAAAGGGTCTGTGTCCGTGCTGTACATCTCTATAACTCTATGACAGACGGTGGCGGTGGAGGGTTGATTTTAGACTGGAGAATAGATTTCCTACAGTATGATACAGTCCATTTGGCTCAAAGTCCAAAGAATAACCCACCCAGACCCATTCCTCTACCTGACTAATGCCCCTAACACGATGGACAATTAGCATGGCCAATTCACCCAGCCTGCACATCTTTGCATTGTGGGAGGAAAACAGAGCACCCAGAAGCCCATGCAGATATGGGGAGAATGTGCACATTCCGCACAGTCACCCAAGACAGGAATTGAAGCCAGGTCCCTGGCAATGTGAGGCAGCAGTGCTAACCACTGAGCCACCATACCACCTGCAACAAGTGGTGTGCTACAAGGGTCATGCTGAGTACACTGTTTTTTGTCATTTATATAAATGACTTGGATGTGAACATAGGTGATATGCTTTGTAAGTTTGCAGATGACACCAAAATTGGAGGTTGAGTGGACAATGAAGAAAGATACCTGAGAGTGCAATGGGATCTTGATCAGATGTGTCAATGGGCCAAACAGTCCCCTTCCGATTGCACTTAAATTGGAAGGGGACTAATATACTGACAGGGAGATTTACTAGAGCTGCTCGGGAGGATTTAAACTAGTACAGATGAACTCAGGGTATGGTTAGGAACATGGGACTGGGATATCATAGCAATTACAGAAACATGGCTCAGGGATGGGCAGGACTGGCAGCTTAATGTTCCAGGACACAAATGCTATAGGAAGGATAAAAAGAGAGGCAAGAGAGGATGGAGAGTGGCATTTTTGATAAGGGATAGCATTACAGCTGTGCTGAGGGAGGATATTCCTGGAAATACATCCAGGGAAGTTATTTGGGTGGAACTGAGAAATAAGAAAGGGATGATCACCTTATTGGGATTGCATTGTAGACCTCCTAATAGTCAGAGGGAAATTGAGAAAAAAACTTGTAAGGAGATCTCAGCTATTTGTAAGAACCGTGTGGGTGGCATGGTGGCACAGTGGTTAGCACTGCTGCCTCACAGCGCCAGTTCAATTCCCGCCTCTGGCGACTGACTGTGTGGAGTTTGCACGTTCTCCCCGTGTCTGTGTGGGTTTCCTCCGGGTGCTCCGGTTTCCTCCCACAGTCCAAAGATGTGCAGGTCAGGTGAATTGGCCATGGGAAATTGCCCGTAGTGTTAGGTAAGGGGTAAATGTAGGGGTATGGATGGGTTTCGCTTCGGCGGGTCGGTGTGGACTTGTTGGGCCGAAGGGCCTGTTTCCACACTGTAATCTAATCTATTCTAATCTAATAAAAGGGTGGGTATGGTAGGGGATTTTAGCTTTCCAAACATAGACTGGGACTGCCATAGTGTTAAGGGTTTAGATGGAGAGGAATTTGTTAAGTATGTACAAGACAATTCAGTATGTGGATGTACCTACTAGGGAAGGTGCAAAATTGACCTACTCTTGGGAAAGAAGGCAGGGCAGGTGACTGAGGTGTCAGTGGGGGAGCACTTTGGGGCCAGCAACCATAATTGTATTAGTTTTAAAATAGTGATGGAAAAGGACAGAGAAGATCTAAAAGTTGAAGTTGTAAATTGGAGAAAGGCCAATTTTGACAGTATTAGGCAAGAACTTTAAAAAGCTGATTGCGGGCAGATGTTTGCAGGTAAAGGGATGGCTGGAAAATGGGAAGCCTTCAGAAATTAGATAACAAGAATCCAGAGAAAGTATATTCTTGTTAGGGTGAAAGGAAAGACTGGTAGGTATAGGGAATGATGGATGACTAAAGAAATTGAGGGTTTGGTTAAGAAAAAAAAGAAGGCATATGTAAGGTATAGACAGGATAGATCGAGTGAATTCTGAGAAGCGTGTAAAGGCAGTAGGAGTATACTTACGAGGGAAATCAGGAGGGTAAAAAGGGGACATGAGATAGTTTTGACAAATAGAATTAAGGAGAATCAAAGGGTTTATACAAATATATTAAGGACAAAAGGGTAACTAGGGAGAGAATAGGGATCCTCAAAGATCAGCAAGGCGGTCTTTGTGTGGAGCTGCAGAAAATGCGGGAGATACTAAATGAGTATTTTGCATCAGCATTCACTGTGGAAAAGGATATGGAAGATATAGACTGTCGGGAAATAGATGGTGACACTTTTCAAAATGTCCATATTACAGAGGAGGATGTGCTGGATGTCTTGAAACAATTAAAGGTTGATAAATCCCCAGGACCTGATCAGGTGTACCCTAGAAATCTGTGGGAAGCTAGAGAAGTGATTGCTAGGCCTCTTGCTGAGATATTTGTATCATCGATGGTCACAGGTGAGGTGCTGGAAGACTGGAGGTTGGTTAACGTGGTGCCACTGTTTAAGAAGGGTGGTAAGGACAAGTCAGGGAACTTATGACCAGTGAGCCTGACGTCAGTGGTGGGCAAGTTGTTGGAGGGAATCCTGAGGGACAGGATGTACATATATTTGGAAAGGCAAGGATTGATTAAGGATAGTCAACATGGCTTTGTGCGTGGGAAATCATGTCTCACAAACTTGATTGAGTTTTTTGAAGAAGTAATAAAGAGGATAGATGAGGGCAGAGGGTCTATCTGGATCTATCTGGACTTCAGTAAGGCGTTCGACAAGGTTCCCCATGGGAGACTGATTAGCAAGGTTAGATCTCACAGAATACAGGAAGAACTAGCCATTTGGATACAGAACTGGTTGAAAGGTAGAAGACAAAGGGTGGTGGTGGAGTGCCACAAGGATCAGTGCTGGGTTCTCTACTTTTTGTCATTTTTGTTAATTATTTGGACGCAAGCATAAGAGGTACAGTTAGTAAGTTTGCAGATGACACCAAAATTGGAGGTGTCGTGCACAGCGAAGAGGGTTACCTCAGATTACAACAGGATCTTGACCAGATGGGCCAATGGGCTGAGAAATGGCAGATGGAGTTTAATTCAGATAAATGAGAGGTGCTGCATTTTGGAAAAGCAAATCTTAGCAGGACTTATACACTTAATGGTAAGATCCAAGGGAGTGATGCTAAACAAAGAGACCTTGGAGTGCAGGTTCATAGCTCCTTGAAAGTGGAGTCACAGGTAGACAGGATAGTGAAGAAGGCTTTTGGTATGTTTTCTTTTATTGGTCAGAGTATTGAGTACAGAAGTTGGGAGGTCATGTTGCGGCTGTACAGGACATTGGTTAGGCCACTTTTGGAGTATTGTGTGCAATTCTGGTCTCCTTCCTAGCAGAAAGATGTGGTGAAACTTGAAAGCGTTCAGAAAAGGATGTTGCTAGGGTTGGAGCGTTTGAGCTATAGGGAGAGGCTGAACAGGCTGGGGCTGTTTTCCCTGGAGTGTCAGAGGTTGAGGGGGGACCTTATAGAGGTTTACAAAATTATGAGGGATATGGATAGGATAAATAGACAAAGTCTTTTCCCTGGGGTCAGGGAGTCCAGAACTAGAGGGCATAGGTTTAGGGTGAATGGGGAAAGATATAAAAGAGACCTAAGGGGCAACGTTTTCACACAGAGGGTGGTACGTGTATGGAATGAGCTGCCAGAGGAAATGGTGGAGGCTGGTAAGATTTAGAAGGCATCTAGTTGGGTACATGAATAGGAAGGGTTTACAGGAATATGGGCCAAGTGCTGACAAATGGGACTAGATTAATTTAGGATATCTGGTCAACATGGACGAGTTGGACCGAAGAGTCTGCCTCTGTGCTGTGCCTTTCTTTGATTCTATGACTATGACTCTGCAACTACAATGTAATCAAGCACTTTATCTTTTCTGTGGTCAATTCCTGTGGGATGAGTGGTAGATTGAGCTTGTTAGAAATGTGTGCCGCTCTACGCTGCCTCCTTCTTTTACGCTGCTTCCTTCTTCCAAATAAATACACGTTTTAACAATGGCGCAAAATCTCACAAGAACCATTGGCTACAAATATCTGATGATAACTAGTTTTCTAAGCTGTTCCGAACTAGCCTGTTGCTTCCCGAGGTAATTGCTGAAAACTTCTGCTGTTCCAAACTCTGAAAACCCAGCAGTTGCAAAAGCAATGTTGTACTGATGCAGTATTTGGGCAACAACAGAGGACATGTAAATACAGGTACCTGTACAGAGGGAGAAGTCAACATTGGAAAAAACTACAAGGTGCGGTTGGACACAATACCAGCACAAATTATCTTGTGAATCAGTGGGATGCTTGTCTTGTGTATAAATCTGAAATTGGTCCTAATAAAATTATTGATGAAAGGTATTACAAAATGAGAGTAAAAATGAGAATTACTTGAGAAAGTTGCATATTTTTAAAAATTGTTTATACTCAAGTTTTGTTGATCTTGTTTTTGTACTAATCTAGACATGAAAAGACTACATGTGCCCCTTTCCCATGTGGAATTAAATAAAAAAGCTCTGAATTACATTACAGACGAATTATAGTTACAGTTGTCTTCTATAGAGTGATTCAGACCTGTGCCAATACTCATTTCGAGAGCCTGCTTATGGTTGCTGATTTCAAAATATCAAGAAATTAAGATATGTCCTGAATTTCTCAATTACAATTACAATTGTATTTATTATGACAATTATAGATGTGAACAAAGGGAAAGCCACAAAGAATTATTTGAGGCAAATCACATTGAGTAAATACAACTGAGTGTCTTGTGACAGACTTTGACCTGTTAGCAGTACAATAATGAAAATTAATAATTTCTTTAAAAAGTTTCTTAAACATAAACTTAGTTTTAAGAATGTTTCAAAAGACTTTTTAAAAGTTGCATCAGCTATAAAAGGAACAATTGTAATTTTCTTGGATAACAAGGAATGCTGGTCTATGTGAACTGGTGACTGTTGACCTGGAAGCAGTACCAAAAGGAAGGAAACTAAGAAAGAGAGTGTATGTCTGGCAGACATTATTAAAACTAGAAGCAGAAGAGCTGAATGCTAAATGCCATAATGCAGGCACAAACAGAGAGCAAACAGGGTCAGAAAGAGGAAAACAGAAAGCTCTTGTGAGGCCAAATTCATCCTGACTTGAAACCCAGGTTGATAGAACAAAATGCTGAAACCCATTTCCAAATAGCACAATTAACACCTTTTATTATTAATTTGTGAGATATGAGCTTTGCTGGCTGGGTAAACATTTATTACCCATCCTTACTTGCCCTTGGGAGGGTCATAGTGAGTGTTCTCTTGAACTATGGCAATCCATTTGGTGTAGGAATAGTCACAGTTAGGAATGGGGGTCCAGGAATTTGACCCAGTGACTTTGAAGGCACAGCAATATGTTTTCAAGTCAGGATGGTGAGTAGCTTAAAGAGGAACTTACAGATAGTATCTGCCATTTGTCCTTATTGATGTAATGATCATGGGTTAGGAAGGTGCTTCCAAGGAGCTTTGGTGAAGCATGATGAATTTCTCCAATGCATCTTGTAGTTGTTACACACTGACATTACTGAGCATTGGGATTGAATGTTTATGTATGTGGAACCAATCAAATAGGTTGCTTTATTCCAGTTTCTTGAGTGTTATTGGAGTGCACTGCTCTATGTATCACACTCCTGACTTATGCCTTGTAGATGGTGGAGTCAGTCACCACAAATTTCCCAGCCTCTGACCTGCTTTGGTAGCCGTAATGTTTATGTCTAGTCCAGTTCAGTTTTTGATCATGGACTACATAAGTATCTGAGAAGTGACGAATAGTGCAGTTATCAGTGAACCTCCACACTCTGACCTTTTCTTGGAAGGAAACTCATTGATGAAACAGCTGAAAATGGTTCAGTGAGGAAACTGCCCTGAGAAACTCCTGCAGCAGTGTCCTGAAGCTGGGATGACAGGTAATCACAATCAACTTTCTTTATGTGAGGAATAACTCCAACCAGTGAAGAGCTCCCCATGCCACTCACCCTGATTCCCATTGACTCTAGTTTTGTGAGGGCTCCTCAAGGCCTCATCCACATACCTACACTGCAGGGAATGGAGTGATCCCTGAACATCGGAACAGGAGTAGACCATTCAACCCCTTGAGTCTGTTCTGTCATTCAGTGTGATGATTTATGACCTGAGTCCATATACCTGCGTTTGGACCATACCCCTTAATAGCTTTGCTTCACAGAAATGTATCTATCTCTGATTTAAAACTAACAACTGATCTCGCATCTACTGTGGTATAGAGTTATAAATACCTCCCACCCTTTGTGTATTGAAGTGCTGCTTAACATCTATCCTGAACAGTCTGGCCCTAATTCTCAAACTATTCTAGAATGCCAAACTAGTCGAAATATTTTACCTTTATCTACCCTGTGAATATTTTTTTCTTGTTAGTATGTTGAAGACTTCAATCAGATCACCCCTCTTTAAATTCTAGAGAAAGCAGGCCTACTTTGTAGAATTTCTCCTTTTGCTGTTTAGTTTTGCCTTTTTCAATGGGAGCAGTTCCTTCCCCAGGGTGTGGTTGTGATGGTGGGGACAGGGGTGGGTCAGCAGCAATGGGTTCCAATGGCAGTCCCAGCAGACTAGAGCAGCAGCAACATGAGGCAGAATGAGGCACCGGCCACTTTGGCATGGTGGACCCAGTGTCGGGTTTGAGCCCAACATGGACTCACGATGGTGACAATGTCGGTGGAGGTACGATGACACCAAAGTATGGTGCCGTGGATGCAGACCGTGGCTGAACACAGATACCCTACTGTGAAATTGATGATGTTCCAGCTGTAGCAGCCTGCAGGGACTTGGGGCACTGGGCATTCGCACACTAAGGTCTAGGCTTTGCAACTAAGGAAGGGTCACTGGACGTTAAACATTAACTCCAATTTCTCTTCACGGATGCTGCCTGACCTACAGAGCTTTTCCAGCAGCTTCTGGTTGTTTTGTTTCTGATTTACAGCATCTGCAGTTCTTTTAGCCTTTGTTTTGGCTTTGTGACTTTGTCTATCAGGTGGTGAGGACAGGAGGGGGTGGCACACTGGCTTGGTGGTTAGCACTGCTACCTCACAGTGCCAGGGACCCACATTCGATTCCAGTCTCGGACGACTGACTGTGGAATTCGCATATTCTCCCTGTGTCTGTGTAGGTTTCCTCTAGGTGTTCCAGTTGCCTCCCAGAGTGCAAAGATATGCAATTGGCCATGCTAAATTGCCCCCAGTGTCCAGGAATGCACAGTATAGATTCGATGGATTAGCCATGGGGAGTGTGGAGTTCCAGGGATAAGGTAGGGGGTGAGTCTGAGTAGGATGGTCATCGGTGGATCGGTGTGGACTTGATGGGCCAAATGGCCTGTTTCCACAATGTATGGATTCTATGACTCATGGCAAAGGCTGGGATGGGGGAGAGGGGGAGTGATCCAAATGTTTCCTTTTCTTTTGTCTATTTTTAAATATGTACTTCTGTTTTTAATCCTGTCTTTTGTGCACTAATATAGTGCTGGAGAATCTCTACTTCTTCCACTTTTCACTATACTCCAGTACTCGAGTACACATGCAGATAAAATCTAAATCTAAATCATAACTCAACACCTGAAGTCCATGCATCGCTCTTGTGTAAAGGAAAAACAAAGCTGCAGAACATTATCTCGTTTTCCTCACCCTGAGCTTCCAATTACCTGCCACTTCAACACATCACTTTGTTCCCTAGCCAACATCTCAGCCTCTGAGTTCTGAGGAAGGGTCATTGGAGCGAAATTCCAGCAATTTTTGTTTTTGTTTCTGATTTCCAACATCCGCAGTTTTATCGGGTTTTTTTCTCTGTCTCAGACTTGCTGCAGTTCTCCAGCGAAACTCAGTGCAAGCTGGAAGAACAACAATTCATTTTCCACTTGGGAATTCTACAACCTTCGAGACTCAATATCGGGTTAATTTTAGGGCCTGAACACCTTCCCCCAGGTCCTTTCCCAAGCCCTTGCACACCAGGCCATTATCACATGGGCTACTACCACACACAACCCATTGCCAGCTCCTAATAGTCCCCATTAGTAGCTATTGACTCCCCCAGGCTGACTTTACCCACTCTTTTGTCTGCCCAATTGTTGATCTCTCTCTCCGGACTCATCTCCAACTATTGTTTACTCCTCCTCCCTCCCCGCCATTCCACTTTCAGCAGACACACCACATTCTCTCACTCTCTGAGGAAGTGTCAATGGACACAAAACATTAACTCTGCTTTCTCTCCACAGATGGGGGGAAAAGACTGGTGAAAACAAATGTAGGTCCCTGGCAATTAGAATCAGATGAATTCATAATTGACAACAACGAGATGATGGACCAGTTGAACAAATACTTTGGATCTGCCTTCTCTAGGGAGGACACCAATAACCTTCAGGAAATGCCTAGGGGACAAAGGGTCAAGCATGAAGGAGGGACTGAATGAAATTCTTAGTTGTCAAGAAATGGTATTGGGGAAATTGATGGGATTAAAACCTAAATAGTTTCCAGGACATGATGCTCTACATCCTGGAGTACTTAAGAAAGTGGCCCTAGAAATAGTGGATGCATTGGTGATTATTTTCCATTTTAGACACTGGAAGTGTTCCAATGGACTGGAGGGTAGCTAATGTAATCCCACGCTTTAAAAAGAGGGGGGAGAGAATAAATGGGAAATTATAGGCTGGTTAGCCTGACATCGGTGTATGGGGAAAATGCAGGGGTCAATTATTAAGGATATAATATCTGAGTGTTTAGAAAGCAGTGACAGAATTGGACCTTATCAGCATGGATTCACTGAAGGGAGATCATGCTTGACAAATCTTCTGTTTGAGATGTGACCAGAAGAGTAGATAATAGTGAATCAATAGATGTGTATCTGGACTTCCAAAAGGCTCTTGACAAGGTTCCACACAAGAGATTAGTAAGGAAAACTAAAGCTCATGGGGTAATGTATTGACATTGTGGAGGACTGGTTGGCAGACAGGAAGCAGAAAGTTGGAATAAACGGGTCCTTTTCAGAGTGACAGGCAGTGACAAGTGGGGTACCACAGGGTTCAGTGCTGGGACCCAGCTGTTCACAACAAACATTAGCCATTTGGATGAAGGAATTGAAAGCGATATCTCCACATTTGCAGATGACACTAAGCTGGGTGGCAATGTGTGCTATGAGGAGAATGCTAAGAGGCTGCAGGGTGACTTGGTCAGACTGGCTGAGTGGGCAAATACTTGGCAAGTGCAATGTCATTTGGTTAAATGTGAGGTAATTCACTTTGGTCACAAAAACAGGAAGGCAGATTATTAACTGAATAGGAGCAGTTTAGGAAAAGGTGAGGTGCAAAGAGACCTGGGTGTCCTGGTGGAACAGTCACTGAAGGTTGGCATGCAAGTGCAGCAGGTAGTGAGGAACGCTAATGGTATGCTGGCCTTCATAGTGACAGGATTGGAGTATCGGAGTAAGGCTGTCTTGCTGTAGTTATACAGGGTCTTGGTGAGGCCACACCTTGAGTATTGTGTGCAGTGTTGATCTCCCAGTCTGAGCAAGAACATTCTTGCCATCGAGGGAGCACAGTGAAGGTTCATCAGACTGATTCCTGGAAAGGCAGGACTGACATATGAGGAAAGACTGAATCGACTGGGCTTGTATTCGCTGGAATTTAGAAGAATGAGGGGGGGTTCCTCGTAGAAATGTATAAAATCCTGATGGGAATGGACAGACTAGACATAGGAAGAATGTTCCCAATGTTGGGGAAATCCAGAACCAGGGGCTACAGTCTAACAATAAGTCTAAGTCTACGTAAGCCATTCAGGACTGAGATGAGGAAGAATTTCTTCCCTAAGAAAGTTGTGAACCTGTAGAATTCTCTCCCACAGGAGGCTGTTGGGGCAGTTCATTAGATATATTCAAGAGGGAGCTGGATGTGGCCCTTGAGGCTAAAGGGATCGAGGGGTTGGAGAGAGGGCGGGAATTGGATACTGAGATTGCTTGATCAGCCAGGATCATATTGAAAGGTGGGGCAGGCTCAAAGGGCCGAATGGCCTCCCGCTGCTCTTATTTTCTATGCTCTATGTTCTGTGCTGCCAGACCTACCAAGTTTTTCCAGCAATTTCTGCTTTTGTTTATTATTTTTGCAAACATTGTCTGAAGCCCATTGAGTCCTTCAAGCCACAGTTGAGGATTGGATGCAGTCCTGCCAGTAATAACTGTTCTTAGAGTGAGTCCTTCCTTAAATTAATTCATGGCCTGATAGACATTAAAACCCTCCAGGGCAGCTCACTGGAATGGGTACAATCCTAGCTTTCACACCCAGGGCCCAGTTTCTCCTTAAAATCAAGATTGAGGTTTTTTATTACAGCTTTTTTTAATTACAATTGGAAGATAGATTCCAATTGTGTAAATAACCTGTCTACATGGGTCTGTATCATCCACTCAAGTAACACTCCTCTAATCACTTATGCCATACATTTTGCTAAGTCACTTCATCTTCCTTGCCTTCAAATACTTACATAAATTATTTTTAACTGGTTGCAATCTCTACTTCAACTGCTAAATCTGATAGCTCATTCTGCAGCCTCACTCTCCTCTGTGTAAAGTAAGTTTTTCTCTCTCTCTATCCTAAATGTTGTACATTTAATTTTATGTCTTTGTCTCTTTTTTTTAGATTCTTCAACTGCTGAAAAGTATCAATTTCTATCCACACTGTCTCATCCCTTCACTTTAAACAGGTCTATAAAACCACCCAATAATTTCCTCTGGTGTAGTGAAAATTACTTCAGTTTTCAAGTTGTTCTAATTATATTTGCTCATTTCAGGCAGTAACCCAATGAATCTGCATTGTACTCTTTCTATTACCTCAACATTCTTCCCAATGTTAAAACCCAGTGGTACATATGGTATTCCAATTCACACTGATTCACCATTACAGCTTGACTGTTACCCTCTATAATGCTTTGACACTGAGGAGCATGGTTTGTCCAACTGAGATAGGAAGCTCAATTTGAGACCTCATAATTTTTAAACTGCCCCCCCCCCCCCCCCCCCCCACTCATCTACTATTTTGTCAATCTGAGCAGCCAGTCATAATACTGGCTGAGTGATGAACTGAGTTAGTTAAAGGGCCAAATCAGTTCTCCAAGAAACAAGAGCATAAATTGCTGATGAGAAATCAGAGTTAATGTTTCAGATCCAATGACCCTTCCTCAGAACTGATGGTAGCTAGGAAAAGGTTGCTTTTTATGCAGAAGATAGGGTGGGGGAAGAGGGTAAGGCGTAAACGATTGGTGGAGATAGAGCCCAAAGACAGAGAAGAACACAAGAAGACAAAGAATTGGATAGCGGTCAGCCCAGGAGAATGAATGGCTGCTAATGGGGACTATTAGTGGTGAACAATGGATTGTGTGTAATAACAGACCATGTGTCAACAAGGTCTGGTGTGTGGCGGTTGAGTAAGGACAGGGGAGAAGTTGCCTCAAGGTCTAAAATTGTTGAACTCAATATTGAGTCCGGAAGGCTGTAGAGTTCTTCAAGATGTCAGCTAAGATGCAGAAAAGGTTGTCTAGCCCTCACCCTTCACTCCCATGACACCTCTATTCCCTCAAACCTCCATACCATACCCATGCCTCCTAACGGTTCCATTCAACCTCCAGGTCGTCTCAAATCCCCATTGCTACACATTCAGTATCCCTAAGCTATTGCTCGGGAGTCATGCAGAAAGGAAAAATAAACTTCTAAAAAATTAAAGAGTGTTCACTTATACACATGTGATATTTAAAAGCAAGCTTTATTCATGAAAACTATTGAAAAATATTTAAAGTCTTCACAAGTGGTTAATTTGGTGTAAAAACAAGCAAACATCTACTTACTAATCACATCAAACATATCTAATCATTTAACAGCCTCTAAAAATTGGCAATCAAGATATAAACTGCTAAGATCAGAAATTTCAGAAGTGTAAAACTCAGCCAAGATTTTGTAACATTCTCCATTGTAATGAAAATCATTGGCCAATTTCAACAATAAAGTTTAGGAAACTGCAGGAACAGGCAGCTAATGAGTTTTTCATTTGTAATTCAACTGAAAGCTGCAAATTGCTGTTTTGTTTCATTTTAAAGAGATGGAAATTTAACCAGTTTTGGATCATGAGCTTTAAGCAATGATATCCCTTCTTCAGTAACATTTACACTTCCTCCATACATTTGTGACATCTGCACAGTGAGTTAGGGCCCTCGGAACAGCACAGTGAAGTCTGTTTGAATTTCGCATCTTTTTTTAAACTTATTAATTCATGGCATAAGGGTGTCACTGACTAGGCCAGCATTCATTGCTCACTCCTAATTGGCCAGAAGCTAGTTAAGTCAACCACATTATTCTGAATCACATGTCATCCAGACCAAGTAAGAATGGCAGCTTCTTTCCCAAAAAGGCGTTAGTGAACCAGGTGAGTGACTTCCCTGCAACAATTTCATGGTTGTCATTAGACTCTAGACCTCATATTGAATGTTTTAAATTCAAACTCCACCGTATTCCATGGCAGAATTCAAACCCAGGTCCCTGGGATATTACCCGGATTGATACCTGGATTCCTTCTTAAGCAATAATACCATATTGCTATCACTTCCCCAAAGTCATCTCTGTTCAGATTTCCTTCATGCTTGATTCAAGCACTGCTTTGGTCCATCAGCTCCCAATATGATATCTGCCAGACATGTGGATGAGACCTCTGCTAGTGGATCATGCTTGTCATTTTTAAACATCCCTAGAGTCATAGAATCATAGAGATGTACAGCTCAGAAACAGACCCTTTGGTCCAACTCGTCCATGCCGACCAGATATCCCAACCCAATCTACTCCCACCTGCCTGCATCCGGCCCATATCTCTCCAACCCTTCCTATTCATATATCCATCCAGATGCCTTTTAAATGTTGCAATGATACTAGCCTCCATCACTTCCTCTGGCAGCTTAATTCTGGCCCTAAACACTCCATTTGCTTTTTTTTTAAGGGAATACATGATAGATTTAATTTCTTGTGAACCTGACCCCAGAATCTTTCATCATCCAATCTCTTCCACGGTATAGTTCTTACTATTTACTTTTGTAACCAAAATATTCCACTTTACACCACCACCTTCTCAAGGGCAATTTGAGTAATAAATGTTGGCCACAACCCATGAGTCAATTGTAAGGAAAAGGACTCACTGGGTGAAAATGATCTGAGGGTGTGGAATCCACAAATTGGAATTAGGATGGGCAAAGGTCATTATGGGGGCTGGGGTTAATCATGGGGGTTTCACTGGTATTCTGAGAGAGATGAGAGGTAATGATGACTGGTGTTGGTGGTTGATTGGTGTGGGCCTGCCATTCCAGGGTTGAAAGATGCAGCATTCACATGGAGGACATCAGAGCCTGTTTGGTGGATGGTTTTAGATGGGAGGTTGAGTGAAGAACGTCATTTTTGGGTGGAACTCCCTCAGAGGTGCCCACAAAAAGTACATGTCACAACGAGATGTCAAACTCTTGCATCTGAACCTACCAACTCCTTACCTTACTGAAACTCAGCATTTGGGAAACATGATTAGTCTCTGCTTAAAGTAAAGTTAAAGCTGAAACTGAATGGCAATGATGTTAGTAATCTCATTATCATGTTTAACATTGTGAATTTAACATTGAACTGTAGTTTGGACCAGTGTCTATCATTCCCAATGTTACTGATTTATTTTCCTTTACCACCAACATTCCCTCTCCTTCCCCAACCCACCACCACGACTCCCATTCCACAGGAACCCCATTTACAACCCTCATCCTCCAGTTCCCCTTGATTATGCCCACCCCTCCCAATCTAACTCCACCTCTCAGTTAATTCTCAACACCTTTTTCAGTGTGTTCCCTCCCGCAGATATTAAACTGATCAACTGTTGAGTTCTGAAGAAGGGGCTCTGGACCTGAAACGTTCTCTCCACAGGTACAGCCAAACCTGTTGACTCCAGCAATTTCTTTTTTTTATTTGTTACCCAAGTTTGTTCAAATGCCATTTCGTTTTTATCGTGACCATCCTCCACTGTTTGGTAATACATTGATACTCAGTTATTGTGCCTCCACAGTTCATTCATTCAGGATTGATTATTGCATTCCATGAGGTTCTTGCATTTTGTCCTTCTTAAACATAACTACAACTATTAAGTGGCCATCCGTCCATTTAGGAATAAGCCAACCAAATTCTATCTATTGTTGCCAACATTGAACTAGCCTGGGCACAGGGCCTTAGGTTTCTTTGCTTTTTCTAAACTGGTGTTTTAAATTGCATGTTTACTTTTGTTTTGGCCATGTTAGGGCTAACCAGTTTCAGTAAAAGTGCATTTTTGTAAAATAAAGTTAAAGCAAAAAAGAGCCAAATGGAAGAGTAATAGATATGGTCTTGGCAGGATAAGGAATGATACGAGGGAAAGGAGCCACACGAGAAAGTGGGTGAAAGAAAGAAGGACACAGCCTGGAGTGTACAATCAGCTGAACAAGGTGGTTCTTATGTGGAATAATAATAATAATGCCGGATGTATGTACTGCAGGAAACAAGTAAACTGATGCTGGAACATCTGTTCGCCTAGTGCTTTCAAGTTTACACGATTAGAGTTGAGTAAAGTATGTTGTACTTGGCCTAAGGTTTATATAAGCAATGACCACATGTAGATTTTCAGAGCACCATCTTAGATTGCCCAAACTGGCTGTCCCTGTAGATGCTTGAATAAACAATTATAACATGAATGTGAGTCCTCTGGTGGTTTCTCAAGTTGCATTAACAGAGGTTTTAATATAGAATCCCTACAGTGTGGAAATTTGTCACATCAGGTCCACACCAACCCTCTGAAGAGTATCCCACCCAGATCCACCACCCTATCCTACCCTTGTATCCCTGCATTTCACTTGCCTAAACCATCTAACGTGCACATCCCTGGACATAATGGCAATGTAGCATGGCCAATCCACCTAACCAGAGCACCCAGAGGAAACCCACACAGACATAGGGACAGTGTGCAATCTTCACACAGTCACCTGAGGCTGGAATCAAACCCAGGTCCTTGGCACTGTGAGGCAGCAGTGTTAACCACTGAGCCACCGTACTGCCTCAGGATTTACATTTAAGGATTTTGATAGAGTGAATCTGCACAGATTATTTCCTTAGATTGATGAAGAAGTAACAAAGGGCACATAAATTTAATGCCATCTCCATGCGAATGGGGAGAAGTTAGAGGAATATTCTTCCCATGGACAATTGTTGGAATATGGAATGATTTTTCACAAAGCATGATTGTGGCTGGGTTCAACTGCATTCCTAAAAGGAAAATTTGACCAATATTTGAAATGGAGAAAGGTACAGGCCTATGAGAAAAGAATAAGGGAGTTTGGTTTGTTTGTGATTGCTCTAACAATGAATTCCTCACTGACAGAAAAACTCTAAATCAGAATACTAATCTCAGCTCAGAGAGATAACCTGGGATAGATATACATGAAAGGAAATGTAACCTTGGACACTCCTGGGTTAACCAATACAAATGGATTTCTCAACATGTATAGCTTAAATAATTGATTGCACTTTATATTATTTTTGTTCATTAATAAATTATTAATGCAGTACAACGCATGTATCTATATGTTTTTCTGAACTGCTCAATCGAAAGCAACTATAACAGTTGACTTCAATTAAATTACATATGATTCTGATTCATCATTTCACAAATGTTGAAACTACCCATTCATTAATGAATATTAGAGATGTCTATGCTTCCATTACTTTTACTTCTCAAAAAAAAATACTTTTAAACTTATCCTAAACCTCAAATTTAAAAAAGAATCTTAGGTATTGTTCATGAAAATTTGTGGGAAAAAGTCCAAGAGTTAAGAAAATTATACCATGTTAGATACAATGACACCAATATTTCTCACCAACTTTTGCCTGAATTCAGGGCTGTTAGACCACATCCAAAGCATGGCCCTAACTTCATATTCACTTGTCTCCATTTAAAGATTCTGGCCATTATCATGTCTGTAACGTGTCTCCAGCACCAACAGAGTTGGAGTGAAAGCTAATCTGGCTAGAAGGATTTCTAGTCCCAAAGAGTACCTCAATTCCCCAAGGGTTCCATCAGACCATAAGATATACGAACAGAATTAGGTCATTCAGTCCATTGAAACTGTTCCACCATTCAGTCATGGTTTCACAACACCATTCTCCTGCCTTCTCCCTGTAACCCTTGATTGGCTTACCAGTCAGGAACCATACTACTCTCTTAGACACATGGCATTCTAACCAGAACTCCATCAATAAACACATCAATTTAGATCCTATTCACATTCCCTTGAAAAAAGAACTGGAAGTGACATCACCCACCTGAAGAAACCAAGACCTATAAATAGAGAGGTGGGTCATACCACCAGTGCTTCACCGGAGACTCTCACTGATGATGTTACCTAGTCTAGTGACGAAATGTCTGAAAACGAACTTTCAACCTCACCTAGCTAACTTGCATACTTAGGAACCTATCTATCACTGTCTTAAATGCAGTCAGTGACTTGACCTTCACAGCCCTCTGTGGCAATGAGGTTCACTGATTAGCTGCCCTCTGGCTGAAGAAATTCCTCAACAGTTTCTGGGACAAAAAAGAAC
The DNA here is from genome assembly GCF_004010195.1 of Chiloscyllium plagiosum. Taxonomy (NCBI): domain Eukaryota; kingdom Metazoa; phylum Chordata; class Chondrichthyes; order Orectolobiformes; family Hemiscylliidae; genus Chiloscyllium; species Chiloscyllium plagiosum. Next base: position 135,559,552 of record NC_057711.1, read on the forward strand.
ATCTTTTAGGTTTCCAAACCTTTGCACCTGTGCATTTTGTTTTTTGAGTACAAGAGAGGAGAGGGGGGTTCTGATGGCTGGTGGGAAACATGCAGGAAAGTTGATGGTAGATGGAACGTAGAACATTACAGTGCAGTACAGGCCCTTCGGCCCTCGATGTTGCGCCGACCTGTGATACCAATCTGAAGCCCATCTAACCTACACTATTCCATGTACATCCATATGCTTGTCCAATGACGACTTAAATGTACTAAAGTTGGTGAATCTACTACCATTTCAGGCAAAGCATTCCATACCCTTACTACTCTCTGAGTAAAGAAACTACCTCTGACATCAGTCCTATATCTATCACCCCTCAATTTAAAGGTATGCCCTCTCGTGCTCGTTGTCACCATACTTGGAAGAAGGCTCTCCCTGTCCACCCTATCTAAC
>NC_057711.1:135560153-135584915 GCF_004010195.1 Chiloscyllium plagiosum
CTCTAGTTCTGGACTCCCCAACCCCAGGGAAAAGGCTTTGTCTATTTATCCTATTCATGCCCCTCATAATTTTGTAAACCTCTATAAGGTCACCCCTCAGCCTCCGACGCTCCAGGGAAAACAGCCCCAGCCTGTTCAGCCTCTCCCTGTAGCTCAGATCCACCAACCCTGACAACATCCTTGTAAATCGTTTCTGAACCCTTTCAAGTTTCACAAAATCTTTCCAATAGGAAGGAGACCAGAATTGCACACAATATTCCAACAGTCCCTCAGTCTTTCCTCGTAAGACCTTCCCTCCTTACCAGGCAACATCCTCGTAAATCTTCTCTGCACGCTTTCCAAAGCTTCCACATTCTACTTATAATGCAGTGTACACAATACTCCAAGTGTGGCCACACCAGAGTTTTGTACAGCTGCAGCATAACCTCATGGTTCTGGAACTCAATCCCTCTATTAATAAAAGCTAAAACACTGTATGCCTTCTTAACAACCCTGTCAACCTGGGTGGCAACCATCAAGGATCTGTGTACATGGACACCGAGATCTCTCTGTTCATCTACACTACCAAGAATCTTACCATTAGCCCAGTACTTTGCATTCCGGTTCCTCCAACCAAAGTGAATCACCTCACACTTGTCCGTATTAAACTCCATTTGCCACCTCTCAGCCCAGCTCTGCAGCTTATCCTATGTCTCTCTGTAACCTACAACATCCTTCATCACTATCCACAACTCCACCGACCCTAGTGTCGTCTGCAAATTTACTAAGCCATCCTTCTACACCCTCATCCAGGTCATTTATAAAAATGACGAACAGCAGTGGACCCAACATTAACCCTTGTGGTACACCACTAGTAACTGGAAATGGATTGTCATAACGGTCATGTTCCTATTGAATGGCAGAGCAGTCTCGATGGACTGATTGGCTTACTCCTGGTCCTATTTCTTATTGTTTGACATTAAAGGTAGATGCCAAATTCTGTTGACTAGTCTCTGTTTGCTCTCTTGACATACTTGTTGCAGAATGAGGAAGGTGATTCTCTTTGGTTTTTCCCATGTCATGACCATGTCTGGCCCATACTTGTGGAGAAAGTGAGGACTGCAGATGCTGGAGATCAGAGCTGAAAATGTGTTGCTGGAAAAGCGCAGCAGGTCAGGCAGCATCCAAGGAACAGGAGAATCGACGTTTTGGGCATAAGCCCGGCCCATACTTGTGCCTGGTCTGGGTATAAGGAATCCCCTCCTGATGCAATATAAAGACAGGTTTGGTGCCACCTTCTGTGGTCCCTCTTCCTCACATCAATACCTAGTACCTGAACTTTCAGAAGTTAACATAGGAGTGAATTTCAAAGTTAATGTAGTTTATACTTTGATTTCCATAGCATTTTTCACAGACCCTTTTCATTTGTGTGTGTGTGCGTGTATGTCTGTGTGTGTCTGTGTTTGTGTGGTGTCTGTGTGTGTGTGTGTCTGTGTGTGCGCTTCTGGGTGTCTGTGTGTGTCTGTGCATGTGTGTGTCTGTGTGTGTGTTTCTGTGTGTGTTTGTGTAAAATAGCTCTGATTTTGGAACCTCAGCAAAACTGAGGCTGGTTACTCTGATGGTACCTGTGTCCTTACACTTTTGTTCAAGTTTAATTGTCCATGGCCTTAACCTAAAAACATTAAAAGTGTATTAAAGGATCACAGTATAAGCCTAGTGTAGGTCACTTGGTTATGACGCACAAAGTGCACAATGGCATCATCTTTCAGAATTGAGCAACCCCTGAAACTGGAATCAGTTGTGAAGACAAATCAGAGTTAATATTTTGGATCAAGTGACCCGTCCGCAGAACAAGTGGAAATAACAGTATGTAGTTGTTCCCATTGAGATAACTGAGGCGTGCAATACTGCTCCTTTTTACTTTGAGTAGACAAGGGTCTTGAGACAGGATATTTAGATTAGATTAGATTACATTACAGTGTGGAAACAGGCCCTTCGGTCCAACAAGTCCACACCGACCCGCCGAAGCGAAACCCACCCATACCCCTACATTTACCCCTTACCTAACACTACGGGCAATTTAGTATGGCCAATTCACCTAACCTGCACATCTTTGGACTGTGGGAGGAAACCAGAGCACCCAGAGGAAACCCACGCAGACACGGGGAGAACGTGCAAACTCCACACAGTCAGTCGCCTGAGGCGGGAATTGAACCCGGGTCTCTGGCGCTGTCAGGCAGCAGTGCTAACCACTGTGCCACCGTGCTGCCCAAGAGAAGGACATATGCGCAAGAGAAGGACTGAAAACCCCATATCTCTGCAGAACCTCAGAGGCCTGTTTCATGGAGAGCAGGTCATTGACAGAAACAATGCAGTGACTGAGGGCCTTAACTGGCTGCAAATCAGAAAGAAGTGTACAGTTCAACAGTGAGAAGAAGATGATTGTGCTCTACATTCATGCATGCATTATTTGTGCAGCTCAAAAATGTAACACAAACCTAAATTTGGAACTGCTGCACCCTCTGGGATTTTCCCTTTCCATTCTTGCATGCTCTTTTTCACATATCAGCCTGATGTTTATGCTGGTAAGCAAGTCACAATCCCTCAGCTGTAAACATTGAGGATAAACCTGTCCCTGGCATGGTCATCCAACTCTGCGATGATTTAACAACTGCTCAAAGCAGGTTTCACTGCAACTTCAGGGAATCCCAGAGAGAAACGTGCTGCAATGGAGCTGGACAATTATAGTTGGATATACACAGAGAGAGGGGCTGGGGTGGGTTGGCAGGAAAACATGGGGGACGGAATACATTGGACGGTGGTCCAGGTGGCACAAAAGGAACTGAAAAAGTGGCACCTTCCGTCGGTGGGCCACCAGTCCCCAAGTCTCACTGGAAGGGGGCAGGGCTTGGTCGGGAAGACACTGGGAATATGATTACTCCCGTTACCACCCAACTTTATAATCCTTCCCCTACCCTGACTTCCACCCAGCCCCCATAAGGATGGTAAAATACTGGCCACATTTTCACTGTCGTCACATCCTAGCAAGAGTCAACTGATGTTTTGGAGTGCAGGCTAATTTGCTCTGACTTTAGCCTTGCTAGGTCTATCTGGTTGGACAGGTCATACCAAAGGATGGTGATGGTGTCGCCTGAAGGTATGATTCCATCAGTACAACCTCAGTGTTTTTTGACTCGTCTGTGGGATGTTAGATGGTCTTTATGGCTGAGTTGCCGCTGTTGTTTCCTATGCCTAGGTCATTGTCAGACATTAAATATTGGGATCCCTTAGTGTAGCATGAAAATTTGTTTAACAGCTAAGATAGCAGTACTTAACTTTTCAAACTTTTAGCACATGAAAACAAAAGGAATAATTATGAGAAATACAGAGATCATGATGTTCTTTGAATTACTGTCAGCAATTTATCTAGTGTCAAATAGACCGTATTAGAATCCCTATTGTGTGGAAACAGGCCATTTGACCCATCACCAACCCACCGAAGAGCATCCTATCCAGACCATCCCTATCCCTATAACCTTGCATTGCTCCTGGTTAATCCACCTAGCCTGAACACTTTGGGCAATTTAACATGGCCAATCCACCTAATCTGCACATCTTTGGACTGTGGGAGGAAACCCAGACAGACAGTTGCCCAAGGATGGAATTGGACAGAGGTCTCTGGTGCTGTCAGGCAGCCGTGCTAACCACTGAGCCATTGTGCCACCTTATTAACAGATTTATTGTATTTTGAAAGTAAAGTTTTGTTCTTAAAAGGAATGAAAACTAACCTTCAAGTGGAGCTGGACAAGAGGACAACAGTCATTTAATATCATGAGTAACTGTCCAATAGCTATTGGCAAAATTGGTTCAGACGATTGATTCAAAGAAAATAACCTGCCCCAAAGAAATGTAATATAACAATAAGTGCTGAAGGGTGGAGGGGAGATCTCATCGAGCGGTCCTGAGAGAGCTGTCTTCTCCAGATGGAAGACCAATTGGAAGGAGAGAAGGAAGACTCAGGAAGAGTCATCTTGAGAAGTAGATACTACCCGCAATATCTAACCTTGACCAACATATCCCATTCCAACAGCCTGTTTGTCCCCGATATCAGTGAACCATCCCCAATTGTCAGGTTTTCATATCATCTTTAGCTAATTAATTAATGTATCATAGTTAAACTGCTACTTCTTAACAAACTGAATAAACTATCAGTGATCGCTACAAATCTTTGACTACCCTACATTAGGTAAGTATGATCATAAACAGCCCAAAATTAACAAGCTTCATTTCTTTCTTGAGACTTTTTAAATAATGGATGCAATAAATGGCTTGCCAGATATTTGAGGTGTCAATTAGGAGTCATCACATTGTTGTGCATTTGGGGTTATGTGAAGGACAGACCAGGTAAAAATTGCAGATTTCCACCCCTATAAGGCACTGGTGAACCACATGGGGTTTTACAATTGGCAATGGACATTTTTACATTATCAATTCTGGATTTCTTTCTCAATTTGAATTTCAGCATTCACCATAGTTGGATTCAAAACCAGATGCCAACTTTGGCTTGTCAATGACCAATTCCAGCAAAATATCATTATGCCATCACTTCCATTAGCTTGTAGCTTGAAAAGCTTTCTAGCAAACAAATTACACCAGATTACCCCCCAACAGATTACACCCCAACAGATTACATCAGATTACATCCCAACAAATTACACCAGATTACACCCCAACAGATTACACCCCAACAGATTACACCAGATTACGCCAGATTACCAGATTGCCAAATTACGCCAGATTACATCACACATCTCTCATAATTCAAGCCCTCGGTTTACATTAAGGGACACGAATTAGAATAAGAAAAGAAAATAATAGATAACCACCAACAGAAACACACAATGTGTAGGTTGGCTTTTATTTACCTTGCAGCTTGTAAGTGCACTTGAGTCTTGTTATCGGTCTTTCTCATAAAGGAAAGGATATGCTAATTTCATGCAGACTTATTCTATCGGGTAATTATCACTGCCACGGTCTGATGCACTTTGATGCTTCAGGATGTATTTCAGATGTAAAATTGGTCCTTAAAGGTGTGAGGGAAGAAGGACAATTGTTATGACAATGGTAGAATGTGTTAAACACACAACAAGACTTTGATAAACAGTTTTGCACGAATGTTCATGTAGCAGTCACTGAAGTCAAACTGGTACTTTCTTCAATTCCCTTCTATCTCAGATGACGGTTGGTTGCTTCTCCACTAATATCCATGAGCAGACCTTGTTGGACAGCAAAGCTATGTTGGCTGCATAAAACTACAGCTGGGAGTGCACAGCAGAATTAATTACATTTGCACTGGGCCGTGAGAATGCAATAAATATTGTAATACTTTTCAGGCTTGTACATTGTCTAATAGGAATCTACTAGATTTTCCTTCCATTAGAGTAAATAATGGAAAGTCAGGTGACATGCATTCTAACACAATCACTCTTCTGATATTCACTTTACCCAGTTGCTTGGACACAAATGCTAGGGAATGTCTTCCCTACGTATTATAGCCTGAAAGAGTGACTTGTTCTTTGTTCATTCACAGGATGAAGGTATCACTAGCCGGGCAGCATTTATTACCCATCCCTAATTACCCAGGAGGCAGTTAGGAGTAAACCACATTGCTGTGGGTCTGGAGTCACATGTAGTCCAGACCAGGTAAGGATGGCAGTTTTCTTCCCTAAAGGACATTAGTGAACTAGATGGGGTTTTCCAACCATCAATTCATGGTCATCATTAGATGCTTCATTCCAGATTTTTATTGGATTCGAATTTCACCATCCGCCGTGGCAGGATTTGAACCTGGTCCCCAGAACATAACCTGGGTACAGAATTAACAAGTAGGAGAAAGTGAGGACTGCAGATGCTGGAGATCAGAGTCAAGAAGTGTGGCATTAGAAAAGCACAGCTGGTCAAGCAGCATCCGAGGAGCAGTAGAATCGATGTTTCGGGCATAAGCACTTCACTCCTGATGAAGGGCTTATGCCCAAAACATCAACTCTCCTGCTCCTCAGATGCTGCCTAACCTGCAGTGCTTTTCCAGTGCCACACTTTTTGTCTCTGAATTAACAGTCCAGCGACAATGCCACTAGGCCATCGCTGCCTCATTTCAGTCCTCCCATTCCCACAACATTTGGAGCCATTAGAAGATGCAAAAATGGCAACAAAGATAAGCCCGGGGTAAGTGCGTGGCGTTACAGAGATTGACTTTATTGTGAATATGCTATAGAAGTTGTCAAAACATATAGAGGATAGGTTTACATTATGAAGCCATATGAATAAACAAGACCTGAGAACTTAATTTTAACATTGCATTTTAGAATTATTAATTTCAACACTTTTGAATGTAGTTTATCTGCTCCTTCAACAAAGAATTAGGAAGAACAATGGTACAGAGGTAGGAGACAGAGAGAGATTATGATGCAGCCAACTCCGGGATATTTCCTAGCTTCGCTGTTTGGGTCTTGTGTTATGTCTTGACCTGATTGGTCAGAGGGCTGTTACTTACCTGAAGGACCAATGCAAGTGATGCCAACATGTCTGGACTCAAATGTCCCCAACAAGAAACATTGTCTGATACGCATCAGTTAGCTTTATTTGCTTTGTCTAGCTGCATATAAACCCATTGCACACTCTCCCAATTGAAAATCAGTGTCCTCTCTTCTGAACTTTCAATCCTCAGTCAAAATAAAAAGGTGAAGTTTCTTACATTATTGAGTGATTTGGCACAATTGGTGGGAGTAGAAAGAGTGGTGAGTGGAAGTAGGCAGTGAGTTGCCATAAGGATTATGAGGAGCTTAGCGACATGGGCAGTGATCTTTAGCTGGCGGGCATTGGTATTAACGGCGCATGTGGAATGGATAGAAGTGCAGGGGAGTGAGGAGTGAGGACTGGAAGAAGATCTTTCATTCCATTTTATTTTTTTATTTTGCTGTTTGTACACAGTGCTGGACACTCAAGGTTGTTTTCTTAACCCACCCTGGACTTTCAATCCATTCAAACCCCCAGACAAAAATCAAGAAGTCAGGTTCTCAGAGCCGAGCTCTCTCCCACCTTTAATTCCAAATAGATTCCCAATTTTCAACAATCATCCCCACCACCCCCATCACGCTACCACACCACCTTCCCTGTCACCCACCCCCTCACCTCAACAGAATGCCTTTATGCCACCTCACATCTAGTAACATGTTTACAATTCCATAGTCATCCTATTTGTTTTTCAATATTTGCAGATAATAAGAAAGGTGATGATAAATTCAGCTTCTTAGAGCTATTATTTTATCTATATGAAGTTACACAGTTGTCATTGTTAAAAGAACTTAATGCATCTTATTGAATGGAACATATCAATTCACATGTAGCTGCTTGACAGTAATTTCCCTCTGGCTTTATCATGACACACTGCACTCTGTCTATATGTTTTCATCATAACTTCAGATCAAAACATATTTAAAAAGCAATTTCTACATTCTGAAAAATAGATGTAAAAAATCACCATGACTGTTATTATTTATTGGACTTGGAACAAGTGACAACTTACTTTATCTTTCTACTTATTACTGCCATTCAAACAAATGGCTTGCTGTTGTAAAATTTTAAAAAGGACAGGATTTTGACATTTAAATGTTAATGCTACTTTTTCCTCAAAGTCTTAAGGTTAGATAAAGGGCTTTGGGTGGAGGCTTGGAGCATAAACTACAATATGGACCATTTGGGTCAAGTGGTTTGTTTCTGCACTGTGAATTCAATATTATTTTTGCTAAAGAATGTAATAGAGCTGTGCGGGTATCCAGTAAAGGATTTCAATTGTACAATATATTTCAATATATACATTAATTCATACACCAGTAGCTGTGTTGTGACACCAGAATCTTTTAAAATCTATTTGTTACTTAAGGGTGTTGACAAAGCTAACATGCTTTTTAAAAATTATTTTGCTTTTATTTAAACATAGAAACAGAAAATAGGAGCAGCAATAGGCCATTCAGCCCTTTGAGCCTGCACACCAATCAGTATGATTATAGCTGATCATACAATCTCAGTATCCCATTCCTGCCCTCTCCTCATCTCCCTTGATCCCTTTAACCTCAAGGGTCATGTCCAGCTCCCTCTTGAATCTATCTAATGAACTGGCCCCAACAGCTTCCTGTGGGAGAGAATTCCACAGGTTCACAACTCTCTGGGTGAAGAAATTCTCCCTCATCTCGATCCTGAATGGCTTACCCTTTATTCTTAGTCTATGACCTCCAGTTCTGGACTTCCACAATACCGGGAACATTCTCCCCACATCTGGCTTGTCCGGTTCCATCAGGATTTTATATGTTTGCATGAGATCCCCCCTCATTCTTTAAATTCCAGCAAATACAAGGCCATTCGATCCAATCTTTCCTCATATGTCAGTCCTGCCATCCCGAGAATTAATCTGGTGAACCATCACTGCACTCCCTCAATAAAAAGCATGTCCTTCCTCAGACTAGGAGACCAAAACTGCACACAATACTTAAGGTATGGCCTCACCAAGGCCCTGTATAACTGTAGCAAGATGTTTTGTGATTTCTGAAAGTGTGGCTTGTGCAATAGATCATTTTATTTGTCGTAAGTTTCATTAAAAAAAAAGTTGTTAAAAACAGGTCAACTTAAGAATACATCATCATTTTATACTGAATAGTATAATATTTGGAATATTATTTGTCATTCTAATCTGGCCACTGGAAAATATTCAAAAACACCAGTTGGGTAGAAAGAATCCATGGTGCAATGGAAATCTAATCTTTAGGTCGCATGTCATTGCTTCATTAGAGTATATGAAATCATTGTGTCGTATCAGTATGTACTTGTTTCTTCCAAAATAGATTCAAATATGTTTGCCATAATTCTGATAATTTTACAACATCAGCAAGATCATGTAGGAACACTGAGGCTGAGTTTTCACTTGCTAATATTAGTTTAACTTGTATCGCATGGTTCGAAAATGAAATCAGTAGATTAATAAGAAGCTGCATTTTTTACAAAGGTCTATAGTGTCTGTTGTTGGGCTCCCATAGCACCTGCCAATTCAAGCAGTAGGAGCCTGAGAAAATTGCTATTTTAGGAAAGAACTGGCTCAAGAGCGCACCATGATGGTGACAGAACCAAAGAAACCCCCCTCCCCAGAAAAAGGATTCTGAGCCCCACAACAATAATTTGGGACACAGCCACCCAAGCTGCCTTTTCCAACTTACCAGACTTCATTTGTTGCCAATGGGAAGTCTCTGAGCCATATGAGGCACTCAAGAGGCTAGTAATTGGGCATATAAGGGCCTTAATTGATCTATTGCATAGCTAACTACTTGGTGCCTTTACTGCCCAATGTAAGAGGAGTTGGCAGTGGTCAGGTCATGTGCTGCATTTCATAAGCTCTGGCCTTCAAACCTGCTGAGCGGAACTGGAATATTTCATTCCATATCTTTAGAGCTTTTCATTTCAAAAACACTTCACTTTTTAAGAAATAGATAAATGTGCGTCTGCGAAAGGATTTTCAAAGTGCACATCTTTATTAACTATGTTTATTTCCGGTGATAAAGCCATTTTCAATTGCATTAATGTAAGTTTGCTCCAGGTTATCATTCTTAAATGCGCCAACAAATATTTCAATAGTAAAAAAGAAAGACAGTTACATTCTCTTTACTGCCTGATTGCACTCAATCATAAAAGATTTAGTATTCTTGATTATGCAAATTTATTTTAGGAGCAATTTGTACTCACATGGGCATATGATCCTTAAGCCTATTTCACTATTTAAAAAGATCATGGACAATATTAAAATACAACTCTACTTACCTGCCTGTCATCATATTCCTTAATTCCTTCCAAATCCAAAGACAGTTGTAAAAATGTTTTGCTTTACCCCTAACTATCGAATATCCCACATCCGCTGCATTTTCATGCTTTGCTGTGCCTTCATGTGCAGTTCCTTGCCATTGGTCCCATGGTTTGGATTGGGTTCCTTCACAGTATCATCACTGCTGGTTGAGTGTTGCTTGAGTACTAGTCTGAAACTGGCGCACATTTCAAAGACCACTGTGCTTCCTATTTACTGACCTGAACTCTTCTGGGATGTACAATCCAGACAACTCTCAACACATGGGCTGGAATCACTTTCCACTGATGGGTTTGAAGGTGGGGTTACCTCATGTTAAACCCAACCAACCATATTTTCTGACTGCATGAATAGCTCAAGCCAAGTAGACATCTTGGCGGATTTTCCTGATTACCCTTTCCTTGTCCTCTTACTTTGATCTCACTGCCAAGTTCCTCAGGGACTGGAAAACCCAAGCACATAAAGCATAAATCCACAACTGAAACAGCTCCTGTTGAATATTATAACTGTATATTGTAATTAACAACCAACTTCTCCTATGGGAGTTTCCTGCATGCAATTGAATGTACACACAGTAAAAGCAGAGGCCATGAGACTATTCCAACTTGCCAAAGTGCCCTCAATTAAAGCTCTTTTCACCAGTTTCCTGCTCCCGTATCCCATTCACTGAATGATTGAGTTGCTTTGATTTGATTTATTACTGTTGTATATACAGTACAAGCAGATCATACCATACAAAGATCACAGGGTGATAGAACAGAGTGAGGAACACAATGTTATGACTGTAAAGAAGGTGCACAAAAATCAGAATCAACAAAATTTGAGAGTTCCATTCAGAAATCAATTAAAGCAGGGAAGAAACTGTTCTTGAACCTGTTGGTACATGTATTTAAGCCTCTGTATCTTCTGCCTGACAGAAGAAGTTGGAAGAGATTATAACTTGGCTGGGAGGGGTCTTTGAGGATGTTGGCTGCCTTGCAAAGGCAGTGAGAAGTGTAGATGGAGCCAAAAGATGGAAGGTTGGCTTGCGTGATGGTCTGGGTTGTGTTCACAAATCTCTATAGATTCTTATGGTCTTCGACAGAGCAGTTGCCATATCGAGCCAGATATAATGCTTTCTATGGTGCATCTGTAAAGGTTGGTGAGGGTCGTTATGGACATGCTGAATTCCCTTAGCCTCCTGAGGAAGAAATGTTGTATCTTCTTGCTCTCATTGAGGATGGAAACTTCCCACTTTGTGTCCTCCTTTAACATAGCTTTGTATTGTCAGTAATCTTGGGCACATTATACTTGATAACCTAACAAGCACAATCTTAAATGCATTATGAGCACAAATTCTCCAATTCACCCAAAACAGAAACTCTCCTTCGATACATCTCAAGTTAAAATACATATCGGTCAAGATCAATTGTCCTCACTTCCTGTGGCTGTTACCTTCCAAATCTCAGAAACACATGTAGAAAAAGTTCAGACTGTTCCAATATACATATGTGATAATATTCCTTTGATCCTGTTGTGGTGTTGAATAATTGTTTACACCTTTTGCACCAGTACAACACATTTGCAGAAAGGCTTCATTCAGAGTACTAAATTGTCTTTTTTTTTCTGATTCTGGCTGAACTGTTATACATTTTTCAGTACTTTCTCACTGTATGAACTTTCAGACTCTTTCCCTTTGTCTTGAACTCAGTTGAAATTATACTCCATATTTTTTGTGGATGATTACCTTACCGTGATTGTACAGCTGTTTAGCAGAGGTGTTATCTCTCAATAAACACATGTTGTTTGTTTGAAATAACAGACAAGAATTTTACACAAATGTATTTCTGTATTTATATGTAAATATTACTCAGCATGACTTTCTTTTAGCCTCATATTTAAAGTTGAGAAAGCATCTCAACAGGTTGGAGTATCAGGAGAAATTTTGTCAGTTTGAATTTGATCAAACATTCAAAAAAACTACATAGTAGGAAAATAAAACTGGTGTAGAGAAATGCTCTACTGTGGAAGCTGGTTCTGTTGAAAGGCCTTAGTTCTTCAGGTGTTTAGTGAAATGGCCATTTTCCCTTATGTCTTGGAGGAGTCAACAACGTCTTGGAATTCAGTTTCAGAGTGAGTATGCATACAAACACCATCTGCATCGTGAAACTCTCTGATAAAGGTCAGCGTAATTTTGGTTTTTGAGTGACGGTGGTATAGATGAAACAGCTTTCAGTCTGTTCTGTAAATTATCTCCACACACGTGGGAAATTTGCTGGAGGTCAGGTGTAATAGTGCTGTGATGAAAGTGGAGGATTGGCTCAATGACACTGGCTTGGTTGATCCCAATCTTCGCTGAGATCGGTTTTGTGGTGGTTCCGCAGGTGAGGACCTTAGTTGATTTGACACTGTGGAGTTGGCAGACGATGATGTTGAATTTGAGGAAGGTACATGGTAAGTGTTTTATGGTTTACAGAGTTACGGCAGTTATAAGGACAAAAAAATGTCATGTTGGGACATGAATACTGTTTCATAGATTTCATCAAACACATTTTGAGTGCAAATTCTCCATTGCACCTTAAACATAAACTCTCCCTATAAACATCTTAAGACAAAACAAATGAATGTCAAGCTCTTTTGACATCACATTTTGCAGCTGTTGCCTTGCAGCTCTCCAATACAAACGTATAAAAAAGTCAAACAGTTCCAATTTGAGGAAGATCATATCTGTGGTTGATCTCAGTGGTTGGATATTGCACTGTGAGTCTGAAAGAGGCTCCTCCACCACTGTAAGGCATATAAGGAGAAACCATACAATGGTCTGACCAATGACAGAGTGAAATGAGACTCTGGCTTAGTTACCACAATTGGACTTGTCTCCCTTCTTGAAAGTAATCAGGGCTGCAGCATCCCTGCAATCCCTAACATAGCTTTTTTATCCCAGTTTTTTTTTAAAAAATACACATTCATGGGATGTTTCTGTCACTTGTTTTGAAGGTGTAGCAGTGTACTGTACCTTTAAGAGAGTGAAGGGCTTTGCAAGCACACAGAGCGCTGGAGAATTTACAATGTAAAATTTGGTTCAGCAGCCAGCACTGACATGGTTGCTATGAGACAAAAAAAACAAAGTAGAATTCAGCCAATCAATTTAAATTATACCCCAAAAATTATACTCCAAACAAGTTTGAATTTATTCTACTGACAATATTAAAAACCAATGAAACAATCCGATTCTTGGGGTATAAGACCAGGAAAAATTGAACAGTTGAGGGGAAACTCAACATCCACCAGAGGAAATACTCTACGATTGAAAAGGAACTATTGGGTTTGGTACATGGCCTTACAATGTTTTAATGTGCTTGTCATGAACAATGTGTTAGAGACGATTGTGTACACGGATCACAATCCACTTACATTCTTAGAACGCTTAGACGAGAATATGAGACTATTTTGTTGGAGTCTTATGTTACAGACTTTTAATTTAAAAATCGTACATGTTGCGGATCAGAAGAATGTAATCGCAGATGCGTTATCGCGGATTTAACTGATAGAGTTTAGATGAGATTTGGATTTATTCAATGTTATATGTATATAGGAAGAGGTTAAGGTGAACCTAGATTAAAGTTATCAGTATGTTATGGTAATGTGTTTAAAGAATAGAACAAAGAAATGAAGCCATCTTTTCATGATGATGGTTCACTTTTTCTTAAGGGAGGAGGTGTTATGAAGATGTAGAAGTGTACTGTACCTTTAACAGAGTGAAGCACCTTGCAAGCACACAGAGTGCTGGAGAATTTACAAAGGAACATTTGGTTCAGCAGTTAGCACTGGCTTAGTTGATTGAGGCAAAAAAAAACATCGAATTTGGCCGATCAATTTAAATTATACCCCAAAATACCAACCTCCAATCAAGTTTAAATTTAGTGTATTAACAATATTAAAAATCAATGAAACAATCTGATTCTTTGGGGTATAAGACCGGGAAAAATTGAACAGTTGAGGGAGAACTGCCAAGCCACTAACATGTGCAGACTGCCCAAAACACGCTCTCTTAAAGGTAACGTTTTCTATCAGTGACCTGTGAAACAGAAATCCCTAAGAAGAGGAAAATCTGCAGAGGAAGATACAAAGGAAAGATTCAACATCTGCCTGGTTTTGAAATTTGAATTTTTGGTAAATCTTACTCAAGAGTTTTATCGGATTAGTATTATAGAAGGGAAAGTAATAGGTAGGTTAGGGGAAGGAGCTGTAAGTAGTTGTTAGTTAATTATTCTCTGTTATACTTCAAGAATTTAAGTTGTTAATTTTTACTTTAAATAGTTCTTGACCTCTCGAATTTTTACAGGGATGAATCGTTTCGGAGTGGCTGGTTTAAGTTAAGCAGGAGGGTTTACCCTGTGTCGTAACACGCTGGCTAGATCAGCTAGATTACCCATCTCTAATTGTCCAGACGGCAGGCAAGAGTCAACCTTATTACTGTGGGTCTGAGTCAAAAGTTGGCCCGACCAGGTAAGGATGGCAGTTTCCTTCCCTAAAGGACATTAGTGAACCAGATGGGTTTTTCTGACAATTTTTTTCATTTAATTGAATTCAAATTCCATCATCTGCCATGGCAACATTAGAGGCCAAGTCCCCACAACATTGCCTTGGTCACTGGATTAATCGCTTCAGTGATAATATCACTAAGCTATTGTTGCTCTTCAGCTGAGGGTTATAAGAATTTTCTCTATCGTAAAGACAGTCTCAATGAAATGCAGACACAGGCATCAAAATTTCTCAACATCGCCAATGTACCAGCTCAACCTTCAGGCTGACAGAGAAGAAGAATAATTGAGAATTAGGATCTTAAATTAAGATAATGGTTATGGTTTACTGTGCACTAATTATGGAGTCATAAATCATGGAACCAGACCCTTCGGTCCAACTCATCCATGACATCCAAGTTTCCCAAACTAAACTCTTCCCCTTTGCTTACAGTTGATCCATGTCCCTCTAAACCTTTCCTATTTATGTACCTGTCTCGGTGTCTTTTAGAATTTGTGACTGTACCTGCGTTTACCACTTCCTCTGGCAGTTCATTACACATGAGCACCACCCTCTGTGTAAAAAAGGTGCCCTTCAGGTTCTTTTTAAATCTTTCCAGTTTCACTTTAAAATTATGCCCTCTGGATTTGAATTCCTCTACCTTAGGGAAATGACCATTGCTATTCACTTTATCTATGCCCCTCATGATGTTTTAAACCTTTATAAGGTCACCCCGCAACCTCCTGTGCTCCAGGGAAACAAATCTCAGTCTCTCAAGCCTCTCCTTATAACTCAAACCTCAAGTCCTGCTAACATTCTTGTAAATCTATCCTGCACCCTTTCCAATTTAATTACAGCCTTCCTACAGCAGGAAGATCAGAACTGTACAAAGTACTCCAGAAGTGGCCTCACCAATGCCCTCTACAGCCGCAACATGATGTCCCAATTCCCATACTCAATGTTCTGACCAATGAAGGACAGTGTGACAAACGCCTTCTTCACCACCCTGTCTACCTGTGATGCCACTTTCAAGGAACTGTGTACCTAAAGTAGCTGCTCATTGTCATTGGCCAAGAGAGTATAGGCAGGTTATTGACACAGCACAAATGCCAATACCCAGATAAGATGCATTGACAGAATATGTGGAAAGAGATGATTTACAAGAGAATTGAGTGAAACAGGCTACCACCTTGGCGGGAGAGGACCAGAAGTTTCCTTACATCACCCCAAGGAAAGGACAAGGATAAAATCAAGCTTCCCTCCAATGAGAAAGAAGGATATTGATAAAGTGAAACTGGATGAAAGCAGCAGATCTCTAACAACATTCTGGAAGCCATTCAGGAGATACAAATGATGCTGTTTGTCATCTTCCCTACTCTGGAATTAATGTAGACAGCACAAGATAACCAGTGATTCTCCCTGCATAGCAGTTATTGTGATCTATGGAGCTGGACAGGCAATGGAGGAGCCCAGTGCAGGCCAAAATCAGATTCAAGGAGGAGAAAGTAAGGACTGCAGATGCTGAAGAGTCAGAGTTGATACAGCGGGGCGCTGGAAAAAGCAGGTCTGGCAGCATCCAAAGAGCAAGAGAGTCCTGTGGAAGGGTTATGCCCAGAACGTCGACTGCTTTTGCTCTTCACATGCTGCCTGACCTGCTGTGCTTTCTCCAGCACCGCACTATATCAACTCTCACAATCAGAATCAAGCACAACTGCTCACTTGATGAAACCGAGCAAGAGAAAGAATCAGTTGAAGATGCCTGAACTCAAGTATATAAATTATGTACTGACATCACGTACTGGACAGAATCCAAACAAAGTGAGATGGAGCAGAGTTGTAGTGATCACCAGCTGTGAACTTAATCTTGGATTTCTGGGCTAAGCTGAGTTTACCAGAAATCAGCAGGGTCAGTTTTGGTCAGTTTCACATGGGATTTATTTCTGAGAGGCCAGACACGTTTTCTCATGCTATCTTCCAAAACCTGCCTCACTAAATATGCTCAACACCCAAATGGCACCCACTCATTGGAATCTTCCACTTGCGTAGGCTGAAGTATTCGCCACAGTTGGACCATTCGAGGACACCACTCATAAGTGCTATCCTTAAAATCCAGCCATGCATCTTGTCAAGCACAACCAGTCTGGAGGGGCTCTTGGTTGTACATGTGGTAATTGGGTGCAATGATGCTGTCACCTTAACAATGTTATTTTGTCCTTGCGTTTCTTTTCAAGGGAGGTCAAAAAGGCAAGAGCCTAGTTTAACAATGGCAGGGAAGTGGTCAGTTTTCCCAGTTCAGGTTTTTGCTAGTTTCTTTTATCAGTAATTGTGAGAAGCTGTTGCAGTGCAGAAAGTTTCTGAGCCTCAGCAGATGATTCTTGACTGTCTTCTCTCTCTGAAACCTCTCCTGCCTGTAAGAATCTGTATTTGAATTTACCTTTTGCCAAAGGGTGTGTTTATGGGATGTTACGGGAATTAGAACAGCTCCTCAGTTAAGTTGCTGTCCCTATGTATCTGAGAATGAAGAGCAGTAACTATGTATCTGAGTGAGAACAGAGTCTCTGTGTGCCTGAGAGAGAACAGCATTCCCTGTGTATCCGGGTTTTCAAATAGTTAAGTTACTCTAAATTCTGTTTTCAATTGTTCAACTGTGGTGTTTAAATAAATTCTGTTTTGCTTAAAGCTGAGCGGTTTGACCAGCTGCATATCACCTAGAACATCCACTGCCCATCTACCTTTAAAATAAGAAAACATTAGGGTCTAGGCTCCTTTCTTGGAATATTTTGAGGGGGTTTGACCTGGTCCAAAACAATGGGAAACCGAAAACAAATGTTTCTCAGGACACATCGATGCCAGAACTGGCGCGGCATTGCAAGTACAAGTGCATTTTTATACGTCTATTACTATTTAAATCCAAGCTATGCAGCTTACCAGAGCTAACTTCCATCCCACATTGCAATCCTTCAGTGTCACTCTTTCCCCAGTGACGAAGTGTAGTCTAACATCTTATTGCTCAATCTTGGACCATCACATAAATGAAACTTGAAAACATTGACTTTGATTCAACAACAAGCAGCAAATATGAAGAGAAATCCAATGAAGAGTAGTTGCATTTGACCAGAGAAAAGACAGGGACTGCTTGCTTTTCAACCAACAACACGTTTACAGGGTGACCACTGCACCCTTGTCACATCAACAGGAACCTGTTGGACTTGATGCTGCTGTGCTGTATCATGGAAAAGGTGATGCTCCTCCAGCTCAGTGTCCTCATCTTCCTTCTTGGATGATTGCTGCCCATCTCTTTGGAGTCCATCACATCTCTTCACTGATATTGGAATTTACTACAATGAATGGAGAAGCAGCCCATGTTGCTAAAAGACAGCAGCAGATTTTACATTGCAATAGTGGTGAGACATTGTACACCCAGCCCCACATCACCCAAGAAAGACAACATTGCACCTTGAAAACATCAAGGACATTTTTCTTGTTATAAGAGGGTACTGGGCATCAGACTTGTAGAAAGAGCACAGTGCTGTTACTGAACATCAGTGAAGGGATTGAATGCGGATATGGCACCAATCAAGTCAGTTGCTTTGTACTGGATGGTATAAAGCTTCTTGTGGCTTGTCAGTAGTGGGCAAACTTTGGGAAGTCAACAGGTGAGTTATGCACGGCAAGGTGCTTGGTCTCAGACAAGAAAACATAACCCAAGCTGATATCATACACAATGAAGAATATCCCCAAGAAGAATAGAAATGAGGTGCTGAAACATTACTACGTAAAGCATCAAGAAAGTGAATCTAGTCTGAGGGCAAAATTGGCTAGGGCAGTAATTAATACAAAGCTATGCAGGCAAAAGTGCATTTTATAAAATCCCATAAACCCATGAATAAATCTTAAAGTAGGTTTGTTCAATCTCACAGAAACTGATCATCTTGTCACTATCAACTGCTATTCTGACTACTGGGGTTTGGACCAGTTTAGCATCAATAACTGCCAGAGACAATACCTGAAAGCACATTATCAGTCTGGACATTGATGAGAGACAATGACCCACTATTCACAATTGTGATACTCAATGCCATATATCATAGACATACCATCCCTCATAAAATAAAATGACCGAGGTAGCAGGGAAAATCAACAAAGAACGCATAAAAAAATTGAGCAAATCAACCTCAGACTTGTGTGAGGCATTCCTTCAGTGGTGAAACATACTGACTCAATGCATGGAAAATAATCCAGTCCAAAGACTAAAGCTGCACTGCATCCAAACTACTTTAATTTTAAAAAAACTATTGAAACCAGAAGTAGGAGCAGGCATGATGGACAAACAAAGGTAAAATGGCAGCAAGCTAAATGTAGCTTTGATAAAACTGCCACGTGATTGCCATACCTGAGTACTGGAGAGCAAGTCAAAGTGTAAACCTTCAATGCTCTGATCAAAAGTTAGACTGCGTGGGACTGTGTCGAACAATTGTTACCTCAATCATATGCAGTGAACGTAGATGATGAGTCATCACACTGCGAACATTTACGTACAACTGGAGAAGTCCATGCCCACAATGCACAGCAGCAGAGATCCCACCACTTCCACAGAATGACCATTTGTATCAGAGGTCCACTGTTACCCAACAAAGGAACTGGATCACAGGCAACAATTACCACACCAACAGCCCTCGCCATTAGAACAACACTCCCTGAAGAAGGGACACCGTGTTAAGAATCAACAGATACCAGAGGAACAGCCAGTACGATGTGTTGTGCCATTAAGACTCCTGCATGATTTCATGACTATCTATGCAATATTCAGTGATTGATAAATGTGGAACTGACTGGACTTAACCCACTGTTTTGTTAATGATTGATCATTTACGTTGTGATCATGTATATTGGGTAACTTGCATAACTTGTAACTACAAATGATCATGCATGCAATTTCTTTATTTAGTTTTTATGAAAAGGGGGATATTGGAGGTATGCAATTACACCATTAGTTTACTCACTGGTTTGCTGTAGTCATTTTATCTCTTTGCTGTTAAGTACTTTTGTGTGCTTTCTATATCATTAATTAAACACACATCACTTGAAACATCTTATTTGCAAGCTGTCATCAAGCAAACCAAACTTCTGCTTTCCCCCATTCTTCACACCTTGTCTGCTTTTCCTTTCCTTCCAGCTGTATGTCACCAAAATGACCGGAGTTAAATAAGTATGCACATTATATATGGAGGAGAAAATCATAAAAAATTAACCCAAAGGTCAGAGTTTGAATAATAGATCAAATACAGTAACTGACAGATCTTTAATTTTCTGAACTGAGTTCAGTTTCCATTATCAATATGTTTAAAAGTAAAAGGAAGACCTATTATACATTTGGTACCTTTAATTATGTCATAAAGTCCAAAAGCATTTTGCATTCCATGAAATTCTCCAGTCATTGTTGTTTAAGCAGCATATGCTATTACGTTGATGCAGCATGTTCATCAACGTGCAATACATATGATCGGCCTATTTAAAATTCAAGTTAGGATAGATGTTAAATAATTAGTTACCTAGTTGAATTTATTCTTGATTTGCCTGTGTTCCTGTTGAGCTTCTAACTGAGCCATGCGTTAAAACAGTGGTTGGCTCATTCCTGGCAGAAACAGAATGGTACGCTGATTTTCACAACTTTACTTGGTAACTTGCCCCTCTCCTGCGAGTTGATTAAAATCAGATCCACAGACTGCCTAATCTTTCAATATATTCTCGAGCTTCTCAACTCTAAGAATACATTTATAGATGAATTCATTTTCTCTCTCCAATGTACAACTGAATAAAATAAGCCAATTATCAGTCTTTAAACAAGATTAACAGGCCAGTTTCAAAACTCACCAACCTAAATTTTTTGCTCCTGCAGTTTAAATAGAGATGGAAGATAAAGGCATACATGTTATGATTTATTCATGAGTAGGTGAGCCAATAACTCAGAAAGAATGAAGTTACAAGTGAAATACTATTGGCCTTACAAATGAGGTACAATTCATATTCCACAGAACATCATTAAATAGTCTGTTTATACCACTTTAGGTAAATAATTAATGAATTTTTAAAATAAGTAGAAAGTTTAAATCAAATTTTACCCATGAATTGCGCAATGATATCAGTGTGAGCTATTATTTCTAATCTATCAATAGTTCATTTAGGTATGATACTGAAGCATGAGGGGAGTCTGAATTATTGAATTCTGTGCAGTATTGAACATGGTATAATACAAAAGGTCATGTAATATTGATCAATGGTGGACCATATGATCGCTAAAAATTGAAAATCCTAGAAATGCTGAGTCGATGGATCAGCATTACAACAGGAAAGGACCACTCAGGAGTAGACTGGAGCATTCTGCAGCAGAACTGAAGTGGAAGAGGTAACTAATGAATGATCCCACCCAAAATATTTATTTTGCTATTTATTCCACATTCTGTCTGGCCTGTTGTACATTTTCAGCATTGTCTAATGTCATTCTGA
The DNA here is from genome assembly GCF_004010195.1 of Chiloscyllium plagiosum. Lineage (NCBI taxonomy): Eukaryota > Metazoa > Chordata > Chondrichthyes > Orectolobiformes > Hemiscylliidae > Chiloscyllium > Chiloscyllium plagiosum. Next base: position 135,581,047 of record NC_057711.1, read on the forward strand.
CCTGCAAAGTTCTGTATTCCCTATTTATTGCCACTTCTGTTTGTGTGCTCTTGTTCAAAAACTGTAGTTGCATACCCAGCGCTTGAAAGTAAAAGTGCATAAAAATAATAATTGCTACTTAACTCATATTTCAATTGACTGAGAGGATTTGCTTTTACAATGTAGCCAATGTCAGAAATAGTTTCAGGGAGAGGCTGGAACCACTGTCAGAAAACCATGTCAATTCTGGTAGTTACATTTTGTATTTGTATTTCAGTATTCCCAAAACAATAAAGTATGTGAGGTTTCCAGCAGAGAATTCAATAGAGCTCTGCCGTAATGACAACCTTTCATCATTGTGTCTGTTACAATGCACCTCAAACTATCAAGATCTAGACATTTGTTGGTAACCTATCACGGTAACAGTACTTTGTGTTTTTCATCATCTCTCTTAGGGGCCAGTGTTATATTTTATACATACTTCAACCTGTCCATTTAGTCAGTCCTTGTTTCTCTGCATGCTCCTAATTTCCTTTAAGAGGCTCTCACAAATGGAGTGAAGCAAATTATTTTCTGACTAGATGCATTTTGCATCTTTCAGCTATTTTTTTCCAACTCCTAAGAGTGCAATATAGACCACGCATTTGTTGTGAGGCAATGTACTGGAATCATATAGTCTAATAGTTGCTGAACACTCATATTGGCACTAATATAAGTAAGTTGGGCCCATGTGCAGAATCCTTGAAATGAATTTTTAGGTAGTAAATCCAACAGTGCCCTTTTGTTTTGTTATGGAACAAGAGGGACACATTTACTTGGACATGCATTCATCTATTACTTCTTTCAGACAGCTTTGGGCAATTGCTTAGGTGGAGCTTTTCATGTTCAAAAGATCAGTAAGCTATAAAATTGGCAATAACAGATGATACTGCTTTGCTTGCTGAATGTCCAGCGCTCTCAAAAACAAACTTAGAAGAAGTGACTGAATTATACTTCTTTGTAGTAACATGTTACATTGATTTTGTCCTTAATGCTGTTGTTGCTTTAATTTTATAGCTGTGTGACCTTCAGACAGACTGCTAGAGAAAGCCATGAGTTTTGCAATTTGCTTTCATCGCTTTGTTCAATTTACAGCAGGCCAGCGTGGATTGAGCAGAAGTGAGTGAGCTAATTATGCTCTCAGGGAGTGTGAGTCAGAGAATTGGGGCTACAATCAGATCACCCATATCCAACTGCATCCCCCTCAAACATGGCTTCCATGCTGGGAATCTGGGATTTCAGAATCAATGCCATAATTGCATTTCTGAGGAAATCTTAGTGACTGATATCACTGAAATAATTTTAAAAATCTTTGTGTTACCAACATACATTCAGAACGATTTTCAACTAATGCTATACATCTTTTAGAGAGAATAAAATAAATGCAGCAAATCACTACACAAAATTATTATTATTTTCCTCTGTTCAGCTGAAAATGAGAGAAATGATCTGGTTTTCTTTGCCCATTAGTATGAGTATGTGAATATTGAAATAGGTATACTTCCCAAAAAGGAGAATGTGAGGACTGCAGATGCACCACATTTTTCAATACTTCCCAAAAACACAATTGCATTAGCTGAATTGAAAAAAAAGTCAGGTAATTTTGATAATCCTATGATAATAATCTTTTAATACTTTTCAAGTAGGAAATGAGCCACTTAACCAGAATAAATACTGGAAAGTTTGTTGATCCAGCTGTGAAGAACACAAATTTTGTTCAAAATGACTAAACAGAAGTTGTGAAAATCCTGATTTACCCAAGAGGCACTACATTTTCATGCATACATCTGCTGTCTTGGAAAACTAGCCAGATGCTAGCATTCATAGCTTATTTTCTTTAAAAAAAATCCTCTCAAATCTCACTAACACACTAACTGCATATATTTTTCAGTTATTACAATTTATAATATAAATCTTTATCTTTTTAAGTGCTGTATTTGGAATGCATTTAAAGTAAAATTTTATGACATTGTTGAAAATTATTTAACAAACTCATGTTCGGTTCATTCTTTCAGTGTAACATCTTGATAAATGCATTTCATTATTACATCTTTTTAGCTTTAGTTTTTACTTATTTGCTCTTACATTTTCAGCTGAGCATGTATTGCATCAAGATGGTTGGAAAGATTCCCATCACAAGTCCTCGTGAGATTTTTACCTGAGCTTACCAAACTTGCCTCATTAACAACATAACCTGTCCCTGTTGTGTCTCTCATGTCCAATTCTATCCTCCCTCATACCCACGAACCACTTCCAGAACTCAATGCTAACAAATTAGACGTTGCAAGAATGTTTCCACTTGTGGGTTAATCTCAAACACGAGGTCATAATTTTAGGATAAAGTGTGGCAGATTTTAAAGAGAGGTGAGGTGAAATTACTTCTCTCAAAAAATCGTGAATCTGTGGAATTTATTATCCCAGAATCCAATGGATGTTAGGCCAATGAGTGAATTTAAGGAGGAGATCGAAAGATTTTTAATTAGGAATCATTTGAAGGGTTACAGAGAGTGTGCGGGAAAGTAAAGCTGAGGACAAGGTGAAACCAACAATAGTGATTAACAAATGGCAGCGCAAATTCGAGAGGCTGCATTGCTTACTCCTGTACCATTCTTGTGTTCTGGTCTCCCCAGAATCAATGGATATAGGCAATAGACTGGAAAATGAAATTAAGATTAATGATCAATTATACTGAATGGCGGAGCAGGCTCATGGGGCTGAATGGCCGACTCCTGCTCATAATTCTTATGTTCTTAAAGGGATACCAGCTGAAAGTCTGGCATCTCTTGCATCCATGCGATCTTTGAGGGGTGACCATGCACATGGATAAGTGGTACCAAGCCGGCATAGTCTCTCACCAGCAGTATAATAGCATAGCAGGCACAAAGCCACACTGCCCATAACACAGGGCCAGCATGCTGACACTCCCTCACACATACAATCCCAATTCACTCATCCTTGTAACTGTTTAACCACCAGACCACCCCCGTTTACTTGTCAGATACATACCGGCTAACCACTGTCTCTGAGTCCCTGTTACTCTTTCCCCAAAAGCCCACAACTGACCTGCATCTTGTCGATGTCCAGTAAATCCAAAGATGTGCAGATTAAGACCATAAGACCATAAGACATAGGAGTGGAAGGTTGGGTGAATTGGCCATGCTAAATTGCCCATAGTGTTCAGGGGTTTGTAGGTTAGGTGCATGAGTAAATATAGAGAAATGGGGAATGGGTTTGGGTGAGATAGTCTTTGGAGGGTCAGTGTGGACATTTTGGGCCGAAGGGCCTGTTTCCACACTGTAGGGATTCTATGATTCTATGATTCTGAAGGAGCATGGTGTACAGACAAGCAATCAGACCAGTGAAAGTCATGAGCTTTTGTTGATATCCAGCCAAAGGGAACACAGCGGAAATTAAAATAAATCAAAGAACAAGAGATGCTGAAACAAAGAACAAAAAGGCAGAGATTTGCTGAGTTTTTCCAGCAATCTCTGTTTTGATTACGGAGGGAAAGAATACAGTCTGCAGTTCACACCTATGATGCAAAACAGATGCTGAGATCTTGGCCTTGATGTTCCCCAACTCTCAGCTATTGAAACAGGGGTGGAGTTGGGTCAGCTCTCATCTTTTGGAATGGGGGGGGGTCAGCTCTCATCTATTGGGACAGCTCTTGTCAATTGGAATAGGGGTGTGGTCAGCACTCATCTATTGGAATGGAGGGGGTGGAGCTTAAAAATGCGTTGCTGGAAAAGCGCAGCAGGTCAGGCAGCATCAAAGGAGAAGGAGAATCGACGATTCGGGCATAAACCCTTCTTCAGGAATGAGGAAGGTGTGCCAAGCAGGCTAAAATAAAA
>NC_057711.1:135585155-135611201 GCF_004010195.1 Chiloscyllium plagiosum
CTGGAATGGAGGGGGTGGGTCAGCTCTCATCTATTGGAATGGAGGGGGTGGGTCAGCTCTCATCTATTGGAATGGAGGGGTGGGTCAGCTCTCATCTATTGGAATGGAGGGGTGGGTCAGCTCTCATCTATTGGAATGGAGGGGTGGGTCAGCTCTCATCTATTGGAATGGAGGGGTGGGTCAGCTCTCATCTATTGGAATGGAGGGGTGGGTCAGCTCTCATCTATTGGAATGGAGGGGTGGGTCAGCTCTCATCTATTGGAATGGAGGGGTGGGTCAGCTCTCATCTATTGGAATGGAGGGGTGGGTCAGCTCTCATCTATTGGAATGGAGGGGTGGGTCAGCTCTCATCTATTGGAATGGAGGGGTGGGTCAGCTCTCATCTATTGGAATGGAGGGGTGGGTCAGCTCTCATCTATTGGAATGGAGGGGTGGGTCAGCTCTCATCTATTGGAATGGAGGGGTGGGTCAGCTCTCATCTATTGGAATGGAGGGGTGGGTCAGCTCTCATCTATTGGAATGGGGGGGTGTTCAGCTCTCATCTATTGGGATGGCATGCGTGGGTCAGCTCTCGTCTATTGGAATGGGGGTATGGGTCAGCTCTCATCTATTGAACTGGAAGGTGTGGGTCAGCTCTCGTCTATTAGGGCTGGCGTGGCTGGATCAGCTCTAGTCTATTGGAATGGGGTTGTGGTCAACTCTCATCTACTGGAACTGGGGGGTGGGTCAGCTCTTCATCTATTAGAACTGAGGGGTGTGGTCAGCTCTCATCTATTGGGAATGAGGGGGTCAGTCAGGTCCTGTCTGCTCTGTAGGGCCCAATGCAGGCCCTAAGCCCTGTCATCCACAAGGAGCCACTTTCACCAGCTCAATGTCTACAGCCTTTTCCTTAGACGGAGGCTGCTTACTGTATATCAAATCATTAGCTGCATCAATTGTGCAGGATACCACATGCTAGAATTGTGCGGAGCGTGAAGCTGTGGGGTGGGATTTTCATGAGCTTCCCTGTTTGCTCCACCACAAACCGTGGCCGTACATGTGCACCAACTCGGTGAAGGTATAACACCAGCTGAGAGGTCAATTCACCACACTATATCCAAAAAGAAGGGTCTACTGTGCTCTAAGTTCCTTCCCATCGTAGATCCACCTTAGCCATTTCATGTTCTATTGCATTCATTACAATCCATCATGCTTACTTAACTTCTGATGTATTATGTTCCCCTCTTCCCACTGCATCCTTGGAAGCACGAAAAGTGATGAGACGCTTTTAACGTTAAGATGATAAGAAATAGGAACAGTAGACCGTTCAGCCCCTGAAGTCTGCTCCCCCATTCAAAAGGATCATGGCCAATCTGACATTCCTCAAGTCCACTCTCCTACCCTTTCCTTGCAACCATTGATTCCCCGAATGATCAAGAATCTATTTGTCTTGGCCTTAAATATACACAAGGAATCTGCCCCTCTCAGCTCTCTGTAGCAAGAAGTTCCAAAGACTCATGACCATCTGAGCGAAGAAATTCCTCCTCATCTCAGTCTTAAATTGGTGCCCCTTTATTCTGAGACTATGTCCTAGACTCTCCCATGAGGGAAAACACCCTCTCAACATTTACTGTGTCAAGCCCTTTAAGAAACTGATATGTTTCAATGAGATCACCTCTCATTCTTCTAAACTCCAGTAAGTACAGTCCTAAACTGTTCAGCTCAGAAGACAATCCCTCCATATCAGGGATAATTCAAATGTATCTTCTCTGAACTGCCTCCTTTGAAATGACATCTTGCTTTAAATAAAACTGTCCACAGTACTCCAGATATGGTCTCCCCAGCTCCTTGTACAGTTGCAGTAAGGTTTCCCTACTCTTTTATTCCAACCCCCTTGAAATAAGGGCCAACCTTCCATGACCCTTCCTGATTACCTGCTACACCTGGGTACTAGTTGTCTGTGTTTTGTCCACATGTACTCCAAGTTCCTTTGTTTTGCAACATTTTGCAGTTTTTCTCCATTTAAACAATATTCTGTTCTTTTGTTCTTCCAAAATGAACAACTTCAAATTTTCCCACATTTATACTCCATTTGCCTACATTTTACCCATTTACTTAACCTATCAATATCTCTCTGTAAAATGTTTGTATCCCTCTCACAACCTGTTCTTCCATCTGTTTTTGTGTTTGTCTGCAAATTTGGCTACAGCATGTTCACTTCCTTCCTCAAGTCATTAATGTATATCGTAAACAATAGCAGTCCCATCAGTCATTTCTGTGGAATCCACATGTCACCGCATGAGAAGGAACCCCTGAGTCCCACTTGCTGCTTCCTGCCCATTTGCTAATTCTCTAACCATGCCAATATACTACCTCAAACACCATAGGATCTTACCTTATGACTTAATCCTTTATGAGGTACCTTGTTGAAAGCCTTCTGGAAGTCCAACTACAACACACCCACCAGTTCTCTTTTAGTCAGTTACTGCTCTAATGATAGTTTTATGTTACTGCTGCTAACTCTTGCATCATTGAGATGACAGTGTCAGTTTAACAAGCACCAACAGTATAGTGCAATTTGTCTTTGAGCAACATCTGAAGCTTAAGCACATTTACTCTGCTTGTATTGCAAATGTATGAAGAAAGGGGCAGAATGGTGGCTCAGTGGTTAGCACTGCTGCCTCACAGTGCCAGGGACCTGGGTTCAATTCCCTCCTCAGGCAACTTGGAGGGTTTGTAGAGTTTGCACATTCTCCCCGTGTCTACGTGGGTTTCCTCTGGGTCCTCCGGTTTCCTCCTACAGTCAAAAGATGTGCAGGTTAAGTGAATTGGCCATGCTAAATTGTCCATAGTGTTAGGTGGATTAGTCAGGGGTAAATGTAGTGGGGGGGGGGGGGTGTGGGGGGTTCTCTTTGGAGGGTCGGTGTGGACTGTTTCCACGCTGTAGGTAATCTAATCTAATCTAAAAAAAATTCAAATGAAATGTAGCTGGAGCTTGCAAACCCATGCTTCATGTATTTGCCCCTTCAATGTCCAAACATCCCACAAACATAGATCCTACGCTTGCACCAATCAATGTGACATTGTCTTCCCCCACCTCCGCAACACCAAACACTGGCACAGCCACTTTTCAGTTGCTTCTTCCAAGCAATGGAAGATAATGCAGCTTGCAGTGGACATCATGGACACTAAGCTCCACCTGCTTCCCAGATTCCCCAGCAGATCCTCCAAGTCTGCTCTTACCTTGCACCACCCTGATATCCCAATACACCAATATGGAGAACCACCATACTTATCTTTACCAAAAGCCACCCTCCATGCCCTTGAACACTTCAATAGTTTCCACCCTGCCCTTCGCTCCCTCAGTGGAGTCCACAGGTGGTCGTCAATAACCCTTCTCCCGTCTTGGCCTATCATGTCCTCTGAAACTGTTCGTCTTAGCCCATTCACTTTGAGTTTCCCATCTCCCCAATTTCGTTTCCGTCATCCACCAGCCCATGCCACGCGACTTGGCTTCCACATTATTCAGGTCTGTGAGGCTCCCTACTCCCCATACAGAACCTTCATGCACCTTCCTTGATAAACAATAGGTATATCCTCAAGTCTGTATTCACCTGACCTCTGACTAACTTTGACAAGCGGCCCCTAAACATGACTGACCAGATCCCTGACCGCTGTGTTTGCAGCCCCCGACTGACGATACATCGTTCCCTTGACTGCTGGCCTCACAGGGTCGGAGCCTTGCCCATGCCCTGGACTGTAGTCAGACACACCCCCTGACAGTGAGCATCCCAAGCTGACAACTGAACACAGCCAAGCCACTGACCGTGTGTGAAGTGTACCTCTGACTGACAGTTCCAGGAAAACCCCCAAACATGCCACCCCCGACCAACTGTGCTGCCCATCCCTTGCCCCCTGGCACTGACTGAACAAAAGATGAGTCCCTTCCCAGTTTCCCACATGGCAATTTGTTTGAATCAGTGTGTTTGCCACATAGATAGCTGGCACATGCTGTAGGCATTAAACTGATCAAGATGTCCTCCGACCCCAAATAGATGACAAGAACCTGTCTGTAATGTATGCAGAAAACAGCACTCCAATATAGCAGTACAGATCTCCTTTGGCTCTGGTTGAAGTGCCATCAAGCTAACTGGCATGTTATGGCAAGGCAGAGATACTGTGGGAATGCATGTGGGCACTAAGCAAGTGAGCACTAAGAGAGCTAATGAGCAGTCCTGGTCCACTATGTGAGTTTGGTGCCTGTCCCTGGGCACAATGTGTCCCTGCAGCAGCCTTTCAATGCTAGTTGACCGCACACCCTGCAACGGAAGTCATTGTTTTTTCAGTCGACTGCCAGTATATCTGTCTGATGGCCGTGTGGGTTTGACAAATGTCAATCCCCATGCATGAGAGATTTGTGTGTTTAAAGTCCATGGATTGTGCCTTCAGATGCCATTTGGTCCTGAACAACATGGAGGTCCTGCAGACCAAGCAGTGATCTGGAGTCTTCAGACGCAGCAATACGATGGCTTAGTGGTTAGTACTAACAAAAACAGAAATTGCTGAAAAAGCTCAGCAGATCTAGCAGCATCTGTGGAGAGAAATTAGAGTTAATGTTTCAGGTTGAGTGACCCTTCCTCAGAGTACAAGGCTGTTAGTACTGCTGACTCACAGTGATAGAACCCGCGGTCAATTCCAGCCTCGGGTGACTGTGTAAATTTTGAACATTCTCCCTGTGTCTGTGTGGGTTTCCTCTGGGTGCTCTGGTTTCCTCCCACAATCCAGAGATGTGCGGGTTAGATTGATTGGCCATGCTAAATTGCCCATTGTGTCTAGGAATGTGTAGGCTAGGTGGGTTAGCCATGGGAGTTTCAGGGTTATGGGGATGCAATTGGTCTGAGTGGGGTGCTGTTCAGAGGGTCAGGGTCCTTCCAAACTGTAGGGATTCTATGAGACCCATACTGGTTTCCTTGTCAACTTATCTCAGTGTCCAGCTTGTTTGGTAAAACAGGAAGCTGAATTTTAATGAAATTAGTTAAACCATTAATAAGGTGCTTGACAAACAATAATCCCCTTAATTGGCAACTCACTGGTAGCTCACTAGAAACCTGCCTCCTATTGACACATGATGGAGTGAGATGCTCCAGCCACAGAGTTAGACCTCACTGGATTTCCCAGCTGAGTCTATCACAAATCTCACCATGTCTTTTGGATTCCTGTAGGTTTTTACCTACATTCTTAAAAAGAAAAATAGAAAATGACTTGCATTAAAAAGCCCTTTATAATCATTGAAATACTTTTGAGGTATCATCATCATATTGAAGCTGCCCATTTTTGGCATTCTCAGAGTCATCTGCTGTCCCTTTAAATGAAGTATGGACCCCAGTTGCAGATTTGCATGCCTTTCGACAGTGCAGACATTACCTGGTTCCATTAGGACTGTACTGTATGTCTAGCTGGCTTTAGCCTTTGTGGAGGAGCCAGTGTTGGAGGTGGACAAAGTTAAAAATCACACAACATCAGGCTCTGGTCCAACTTGTAAGCGCTAGCTTTCGGATGAATGAGCAACGCTCCAAAAGCTAGTGCTTCCAAGTAAACCTGTTGGACCAAAACCTGGTGTTGTGTGATTTTTAACTTTGTCAAGAAAAGCAGAGCTATCACTTCAGGTACAGTGACCCTTCTTCAGTAGGGTTCTGAGGGGATTTGGAGAAGGGTCACTCACCCCGAAATGTTAACTGTTCTTTATCCCCACAGATGCTGGCAGACCTGCTGAGTTTCTCCAGCAATTTCTGATTTTGTTCCTGATTTCCAGCATCCGCATCTTTGGTTTTGTACTTTTTTTTGGCTTTAGCCTTTAGTTGTCTATTCTTTGATGTTCGAAGGAAAGAACACCATCATGTAAGATTGCTGTCCAGGGAATGTTTTCTTGTGTATTTTCTCCCAGTGTACATGCCACATTTTGAACTGGTGAGGCATAGCACTATAGAATTTTTTTGTGGAATTGGAATCCCTACAGTGTGGAAACAGGCCCTTCAGCCCAACAAGTCCACACCGACCCTCCACAGAGTAACCCACCCAGACCTGTTCTCCTACCCTATATTTACCCCTGACTATTGCACCTAACCTACACATTCTTGAACACTATAGGCAATTTAGCATGGCTAAATCATCCAACCTGCACATCTTTGGACTGTGGGAGGAAATCAGAGCACCCGGAGGAAACCCATGCAGAGACAGGGAGAATGTGCAAACTCCACACAGACAGTTGCCCGAGGCTGGAATCCAACCCAGGTCCCTGATGCTGTGAGGCAGCAGTGCTATCCACTGAGCCATCATGCCACCTTGAAATGAAGGGAAACATGACAGCGAATTTCCAAACAGCAACAACCCTACAATGAAACAATGACCAGATCATTTGTCTTTCCAATCCTTTGAGGGATGAACATTTGTCAGAACACCAGCAAAAATTCCCTTCGAATCTTTCTTTCAGGGATACATAGCTGGTGAATTGCAAAATACTTAATGCTCTTCATTCATTGTGAGAGAAGGTCTGCAGATGCTGGAAATCAGAGTCAAAAAATGTGGCACTCGAAAAGCACAGCAGGTCAGGCAGCATCCGAGGAGCAGGAGAATCGATGTTTCAGGCATAAGCCCTTCATCAGGAACGTCTGATAAAGCGTTATTACTGAAATGTCGACTCCTCTGCTGCCTGACCTCCAGCATTCATAGTAGGTTGGGCAGAAAGTGACTGGCCACATTTGACCAGCTGCCTGGGCACATTGATGCTAGCACCTACCATGCTCCTAATGTGCTGTTCTGTTTGAAAACCAACTTCCCTGAAAGATAACAGCCTGTTGCTGTTGATGTTGTACCGGTCCTTGGATCTATTTGTTTTCTGAGCAATCGGTTGACTGGTCTAATGACTGCTATTAGATACTGAAAGCCCCGGGGGTCAGCTGCATCAATTCTGGTGCCAAGTGTATGACAGATGTGACACAATTGCTATTTAATATCTGCAGCTGCCATTAGAGCAACAAGGTGCCTTTTCATGAATAAAAAGGTATTCGCTGCAGTTGGGCAATCTGGAAGATGGGAGACTATCACAGATTCCAATCAAGCTGTCAGATGCTGCACTGATGCCTGTAATGAAACAAGAATAAAAGAAAGAATTACATCTACATAGTGACATCTCGTGATCGTAGGTGCTTTTAATCCAGCTGTTTGGGGATGCTATTACACACCTCAGGGACCAGGTGAGACTTGAATATAGGTCTTCTGGGTCAGAGGTAGGGGCACTGCACCACAAGAACCCTAATCATAGGTTGGCCAAATCCCTTTACCTTCGATGAAGCACCTTTTGACGAACAGTGCATGTTGTAAGGAAGACATCAGACAATTGGCAAACAGCAATGTGATAATGACCAAATAATGAGATGGAGGAATAAATATTGGCCTGGATTTTACCAGGTGCCAAGCTCATTGCAGTTAGAAGCTCTACAGTGCAGAAAGAGGCAATTTGGCCCATCGAATCGACACCAACCCTCCAAACTGCATCCCACCTAGACCCATTCCCTCACCCTAACCCCACATTTACTGTAGCTAATCCACCTAACCTGCACATCTTTGAACTTTGGGAAAAAGCTCACACAGACACAGGGAAAAGTTGCAAACTCCACATTGAAAGTCACCCAAGGCTAGAATCGAACCCAGATCCACGGCATTGAAAGGCACTAGTGCTAACCACTGAACCACTGCGTCACCTACAATTTCCATTCCTCAGAGGAACAAAGTTGCAGTCAGAAAGTTTACTCAGGAGACCAGTCACTAATAGGCCAATTATACCCTCACCAACTTAGGATCAGAGGATTATTAATTGGCTCGAGGCAGTACACCTACCGATCCAAGGTCCTGTCCTAGAGTAGGACTGGATTTATTGGGTTGGCCAGAAGCTATGTACTCCCAGATGCACTCAGTTTGAGTGGTGCTCAATGCTCGGACTTCAATCAGCCTCCGAAGAGGGGGACCTTATGGAATCTCGGAGGGACAGTTTGGAGGTGGACAGTGAGGTAGATTGACTGTACTTGTCACCAAAGGCAGTATCTGATCGAGTGTGGCTTCAAAGAACCCTAGAAAAATGACAGTCAATGGAAGTCAGGAGGAAAGTCTCTACTGGCTGGAGTCATTCCTGGCAAAGAAGGAAGATGGTTAATGTTGGAGGTCCCCAGACATCTTTGCAGGAGTTCCGCAGGGTACTGCCCTCAGCACAACCATCTACGGCTGTTTCACCCCAATCATAACATCAAAAATGGGCTTTTCATAATGATTACACAATGTTCAGCACCATTCAATATTTGTCAAATACTGAAGCATTCCATATCCATATGCAGCAAGATCCAGACAGCACTCACGTTTGTCTGAGTAGTGAAGAGTAACATTCATGCAACAGAGGGCTGAGGGAATGACCATCATCAACATGCGAGAGCCTCACCATCATCCCTGACCAATCAATTGCATTATCATTACTAAATTCCCTACTATCACCATCCTGACTGTTACCATTGACAAGAACCTGAACTGGGTTAGCCCTTTGAATATTGTGACTACAAAATCAGATCAGGGGCTAAGATTTCTAAAGCAAGTAAATCACCTCCTGGCTCTCCAAAGCCTGTTCACCATCTTCAAGGTACAGGTCAGGGCTGTGGTGGAATATTCCCCACTAAATTGGATGGGTGTTGCTCTAATACACTCAAGAAGCTTGGCACCATCCAAGACAAACCATCCCATTTGCTTGGTATCCCACCCAACACCTCTGTCATTTCTCACTTCACCAGAGCGGTGGTGTAGTGTCCCATTTACAAGATGCACCAAATCTCCAAGGCCCCTCCTCGAGCATCTTCCAAGCTACAGCCCCTGTTACCTGGAGTGAAAATGGCAGCAGACACATGGGAAGACCACCTCCTGCAAGCTCACCTCAAAGCCACGCACCATCCTGACTTGGAAATATATCACCATTCCTTCACTGCCATCATCAAAATCTTGGAAGTCCTTTCCTAAGAACATTGTGGGTTGGCCTGTATCCCAAAAACACTGTAGTTGAAGTAGGCAACTCACCATCACCTCCGCCAGGGCAATGAGGGATGAGTAACAAAGCCAGCCTGGCCAGTACGTCTCACATCCTGTTAGTGTATATAACAAAAGAGCCTAATAAGCAATTGAAGGGAGATGGACATTGGACTTCTTGATCCATTGAATATAGTGTAGGCTAGGTCACAGCATCTTCATTCTCTTCAAGCTCATAACTAACATTTAGCAGGAAGAAATTGCATGTGAAATTCATTAGGAGAAAGTGAGGACTGCAGGTGCTGGAGAGCAGAGTCGAGAGTGTAGTGCTGGAAAAGCACAGCAGGTCAGGCAGCATTCAGGGAGCAGGAGAATCGACATTTCGGGCATAAGCCCTTCCTGATGAAGGATGTATGCCCGAAACATCGATTCTCCTGTTCCTCAGATGCTGCTTGACCTGCTGTGCTTTTCCAGCACCACACTCCCGACTCTGAAATTCATTAGTATTGTCTTCCTCTTCATCACATATTGGCCCTTCACCACAAGAGAGACATGAGGGTGGTAGAATGCAAACGAAGTTTCAGGGTGCAACATTTCTTGAGGTGAAGGAGACAGAGTAGGTTGTTAACCTCCAAGCTCTTCAGATAGATGATATTCTAGCTAAACTGTTGAACTGCCTTATTGACATCCTCACATTTCACAGCTTGAGCTTAATGTATACCCATAACTCTTATCACCCACTTCTTACAGGAATTAAACTCTTTAACATTCGGGGTACTTTTTCTGGTTCCTATGCTTTCAGAGGCAAGTATGTCCTGTAGCCAGTTGAAAGAGTTGACAATATCTCTTAAAAGATACAAGCCGGTGATCCTCTGAACAACTTGCTGCATGAAGTCCAACAGTTCGCTAGCTATTTTGTTAAAGCCAGGTGAGGAAAGATTCATCAGTTCCATATTTTAACCCAATTATTCATTTATAACAAATATTTCATTTATTTTTGGCATGTGGTTGTACCACATTTCAGTCAAACCAGTGTGCTGTTCAAAATTATGGTTTTCTTGAGTGAAAGAAAGAGAAATTTTATTACATAGAGAAAAAACTCCAAACACATCAAATGCGCATTCAAACAAAGATGTAAAGTTTTAAAAAGGGACAATGTCTTGTACAGCAGGAAAATAATTGATCAGCAGTTTAAAATCCTTAGAGTCCTTGCACTGCTATCGCTAAACCTGAGGCAATATGTTTCCTTGATGGCTTGTATCCTTGGAAACAGCAAAATAGAATCATTGAGTTTCTCTTTGAATATATGTTGCTCCAATTTGTTTTACCCCTGCACTGGTTTTTTGTGATTTTGCTATTAAACGCTCAAAAGCCATGGGTGGACTTGGTTCCTGTGAGAAGGTAGTGCTAAGCTGCCTTTTTGAAGCGCTGGAGTCCACCTGCTGTATATAGATGCACAATGTTGTTTGGTGTTGGGGGTAGTGGAAATTCCAGGATTTTGATCCAGCAACAGGGAAGGAACAGTGATATGTTTCCACCTCAGGATGGTAAGTGGCTTGAGGGGGGTATTTGTGGATGGTGGTGTTTCGATGTGTCTATGGCATTTCCCCTTCGAGTTGGAAGTGGTTGTGTGCTTGGAAGGGGCTGTTTAAGGATCTTTGGTAAATTTAGCCCTTAATTTCTTGCAAGATCAAGAATTTATCAATCACTGCCTTGAAGACATTTAACGACCTGGCCTCCACTGTGCTCCTTGGCAATGAATTCCACAGGCCCACCGCTCTCTGGCTGAAGAAATGTCTCCTCATTTCCATTTTAAATTGACCCCCCTCTAATTCTAAGGCTGTGCCCACAGGTCCTAGTAACCCTGTCAAACGGAAACAAATTCCCAGCGTCCACCCTTTTTAAGCCATGCATTATCTTGTAAGTTTCTATTAGATCTTCCCTCAACCTTCTAAACTCTAATGAATACAATCCTAGGATCCTCAGCTGATCATCATTTGTTCGGCCCACCATTCCAGGGATCATCCATGTGAATCTCTGCTGGACATGCTCTAGTGCCAGTATGTCCTTCCTGAGGTGTGGGGCCCAAAATTGGACACAGTATTCTAAATGGGGCCTAACCAGAGTTTTATAACATCTCAGTAGCACATCGTTGCTTTACATTCCAACCCTCTTGAGATAAATGACAACATTATATTTGCTTTCTTAATCACGGACTCAACCTGCAAGTCAACCTTTAGAGAATCCTGGACTAGCACTCCCAGATCTCTTTGTACTTTGGCTTTAGGAATTTTTTCACCATTTAGAAAATAGTCCATGCCTGTATTCTATGTTACAAAGTGCAAGACCTCGCATTTCCTCACATTGAATTTCATCAGCCATTTCCTGGACCACTCTCCTAAACTGCCTAAATCTTTGTGCAGCCTCTCCACCTCCTCAGAACTACTTGCCTGTCCACCTAACTTTGTATCATCGGCGAACTTCACCAGAATGCTCCAGTCCCCTCATCCAGATCATTAATATATAAAGTGCACAGCTGTGGCCCCAACACTGAACCCTGCGGGACACCACTGCCATTCCGAAAAAGAACATTTTATCCCAACTCTGCCTTTTGTCAGACAGCCAATCCTCAATCCATACCAGTAGCTCATCTCGAACACCATGGGCCCTCACCTTACTCAGCAG
Organism: Chiloscyllium plagiosum; assembly: GCF_004010195.1. Lineage (NCBI taxonomy): Eukaryota > Metazoa > Chordata > Chondrichthyes > Orectolobiformes > Hemiscylliidae > Chiloscyllium > Chiloscyllium plagiosum. The sequence continues at coordinate 135,596,880 of NC_057711.1, forward strand.
CCTCCTGTGAGGCACCTTATCAAAGGCCTTTTGGAAGTCTAGGTAGATAACATCCACTGGGTTTCCCTGGTCTAACCTACTTGTCACCTCTTCAAAGAATTCTAACAGGTTTTTCAGGCATGACCTCCCCTTACTAAATCTATGCTGACTTGTTCAAATCTGACCCTGCACTTTTAAGAATTTATAAATCTCCTCCTTAACGATGGATTCTAGAATTTTGCCTACAACTGAGGTTAGTCTAATCGGTCTATAATTTTCCATCTTTTGCCTTGATCCTTTCCTGAACAAAGAAGTTACAACAGTTGCCTTGATCCTTTCCTGAACAAAGAAGTTACAACAGCGATTTTCCAATCATCTGGGACTTTCCCTAACTCCAGTGATTTTTGAAAGATCACAACTGACCCCTCCACTATTTCCTCAGCCACCTCTCTCAGAACTCTAGGATGTAGCTCATCGGGGCCAGGAGATTTATCAATTTTTAGAACTTTTAGCTTTTCTAGCACTTTCTCTTTTGTAATGGCTACCATACTCAAATCTGCCCCTTGACTCTCCTTAATTGTTGGGATATTACTCATGTCTTCCACTGTGAAGTCTGACACAAAGTATTTATTAAGTTGTTCAGCTATTTCCTTATCTCCCATCATGAACCTTCCTGGAGTTGCCCAATTTCTACTTTTGCCTCTTGTTTGTTTCTTATGTATTGAAAGAAACTTTTACTATTATTTCTAGTATTACTGGCTAGCTTACCTTCATACTTGATCCTCTCCTTCCTTATTTGTCTCTTTGTTATTCTCTGTTTGTTTTTGTAGTCTTCACAGTCTTCTGATTTCCCAGTGGTCTTAGCTCTGCCCTTTCTTCTGATACATTTCCTGACTTCCTTTGTCAGCCATGGCTATCTAATGCCCTCACACCCCAGATAATTGTTTTTGGGGTGCACCTCTGCACTGTGTCCTCAATTACACCCAGACACCCCTGCCATTGTTGCTGTACTTTCTTCACTTCTAGGCTCTGCCTTATGGAAATCAAAAGTTGACAGTCCATGTTTTACTATTGTAATATTTTAGAGAATGAATTGCACGTAGGTAACTGTGATCAATGAAGTAAAATGCAGCTCAGACACTGTGTTTCCTTCACTGCTCTTACTACATGGAAAAATAGTTTGCTGCACTGGTTCAGTTCTTTTTAATGCGTTCATGAAATGCAAGCATCCTTGACAAAGTCAGTATTTGTTGACCATTCCCAATTGTCCTACAAAGGTTCTATTAAGATGTCTTCCAGAAAATAAACAGTTTTGTTCGGAAGGGAATTTCACAATTATAATTCAGCAAGAGTGAAGGAACGGCGATGTAGTTCCAAGTCAGGAAACCGTGTGGCTTGGGGAGAAAATTGTAGGTATTGGTCTTTCTAGTTGAATGCTGCCCTTGTGCTCCTAAGAGGACAAATGTAATGGGTTTGGAAAGTGCTATTGAAGGAGCCTTGCTGAGTTGCCACAGTGCATCTTGTAGATGGTTCACATGCTACAGTCATGAGATCATAATGGAGGGATTGAACGCTGAATAAGTTGCATTTTAAGTGTGTTGCTTTGTCTGGATTGTGTTGAGCTTCTTGAGTGTTGTTGCATTTACACTCATCCAGACAAGTGCATAATATTGGTCTAAAGGCACTTTCTACTTAATGTGCATGGAGGATTGAATGATTGCAGATAAACGAATTTATTTAAACTTTTGCAGACCACACTTAGAGTGAAACCTGTTAAAAAGAAGCTGAGTTGAAGGAACGTTTGCTGCAATCTGCCCATCTGATCGTTCCCATTTATGAAAAGTAATCTTTTACAGCAGATGGAGCTGAAACCAAATTGTTCTCACAAAAGAATGATTGAAAAAACATCTCAAAATTCCTGAGCAAGATGGGTCTACAAGATTTCAAATTTGGGACTTGGCCACACATGGCACTACAACAGACCAACAGACACCAGACGTTTTGATTCTTTATCCTTTTGTCTTTAGGAATAACCCATTTGCAAAGTGCATTTATTTTTCAGAACACCAATCTCTACAGAGAGATCTGTTTTTCTTTTCTCTTTTCTAGAGGAAATAGGGAGGAGTGGGGGGTGGTGGTGGAGAGAGAGAGAGAGACAGAGACAGAGAGAGAAAATGCCTGTCTGTGAGAGAGAAGAAACAGAAAGATTACTTCAAAGAGAGGAGTTCAATAAATAGTCTCCATCAGTCTTCACAGCAGATACTAATAAAATACCAAAATCACAAACTACTCAAGGGGCAAAAAGCGGAGATGAAATAAATAATAACTACAACTAGAGAAGAAGTGCTAGGGAAACTGATAGAATTAAGTCCCTTCGACCTGACTGGATGTATCCTATGATATTAAAGGATGTACAGTGCAACCTCGAGTATCTGAACATCAATTATCCGAATTTTGGATTATCCAAACAAGATCTCAAGGTCCCGATGCTTGGGTGAATTGTGTTATCCAAACATTTGATTCTCTGAACTAAATACTCCCCACCTGTGTTGTTCGAATAGTCGAGGTTGTACTGTAGCTGTATAGAGATGGTGAATGTAAAGGTAGTAATCGTCCAAGAATTCTTAGATTTTGGAAAATTGCCAGAGGATTGGAAAACTACCAATGTAACACCTTCATTTAAGGGAAGGAGTCAAAGAAAATAAGTAATTCTAGGCCTATTAGCATCACGTTTGTTATTGGGAAAATATTAGAATCTCTTAGAAAGCATGTAATGATAGAACATTTAGAAATTCATAATATGAGCAAAGTTAAAAATCACACAACACCAGGTTATCGTCCAATGGGTTCATTTGGAAATACGAGTTTTCAGAGTGCTGCTCCTTCATCAGGTACCTAATTCAACAGACTAACTCCCTGATGAAGGAGCAGTGCTCTGAAAGCTAGTGCTTTCAAATAAACCTGTTGGACTGTAACCTGGTGTTGTGTCATTTTTAGCTTTGTCCACCCCAGTCCAACACCGGCATCTTCTCATCATAATATGATCAAGCACAGTGCGCATGGCTTCATGAAGGAGAAATCATGCCTTACTAATTTATTGTGATTCTTCGAAGAGGTAACAAGTAGAATAAAGGGGAAGCAATAAGAGTAATATACTTGGATTTTCAGAAGGCATTTGATTAAGTAACCTCCCGAAATAACGGCAAAGAGGCCAGTATCCTGTCACAAAGGGACCCACTATTTACAGGTGCACAGTATGTGGGCTCTGACCAGCCAGCTCAAAGCCAGTCCCTAGACTGAGGAGAGCTTCTGAATCTCCTGTTTATATCTGTCAGCCAGGGCTCCATGATTGGCCCATGTTAACACCCCCAATCAAGCATCTTACAGTTAATAGAATCCACCTAGCCCTTGTTCCAATCACTACACCCACAATAGGCGACGTAATAAGATAAGAGCCCATGGTGTTAGAGGTAACACATTAACACGGTTAGAGGGTTGGCTGTCTAATAGAAGACAACAAGTTATGATAAGGAGTCCATTTTCAGGGTGACAACCTGTAACTAATGATGTGCCATAGGGTTCAATGCTGGGGCCACAATTACTTACTAGAGAAGTATAATTAACAATGAATGAGGAAAGTGAATGTACTTTCGCCAAAATATGTGGGAAGACAAATGATAAGGATGACACAGAATCGGTAGAGGGATACAGTCAAGTTAACTGAGTGGATAAAAGCTGGAATATAATGTGGGGAAATATAAGGTTGTGCACATCAGCAGGAAGAGTAGAGGAGCTGAATATTACAGTCGGTTCTCCTATAACGCAAAGTTCTTTAACACAAATTGGCTTTAATGCGATTGAAGAATTGTTAGACCATTGTTTGCAGAGCACGAACTTTCCTTACCGTATTGGCTGTAATGCAATTTGGAGTTGAAATAGCTCAGCCATTGTGTGAATTCCTTAAAATGCGAGATCATACAAGAACTGAACTATTGCGTTATATCAGAACCAACCATATTTAAACAGAGAAAGACAACAGACAGTTACAACACAGAGATTTGGGGTCCTTATCTATGAATCACAAAAAAGCATATATCAAGTCAGCAGGTAACAAGAAAGGCAATTGGAATATTGACCTTTATGCCAAAGGAAATGGCATAGGGAGGTTTTGCTAAAACTCTACAAGGCACCAGTCATTTCACAGATACCCTGTATGGTTTTGAGTCCCACATCTAAGATGTATTGGCATTAGAGGCAGTCCAGAGAAAGTTCACAAGGTTGATACAAAATATGAAAAGCTGATTTTATGAAGAGAGGTTGAGCAGATTAGGCCTTTACTCATTGGAAAACAGAAGAATGAGAGGCAACCTCATTGAAACATACAAGATTCTTAAGGGAATTGACAAGGTGGATGTAGAAAGATTGCTTCCCCTTGTGGGAGAGTCCAGGACCAAAAGTCAAAATCTCAGAATAAGAGGCTGCTCACTTAAGAGAGAATTGAGGAGGAATCTCTTCTCATAGCGAACAGTGGATCTAGAGAATTCTTTACCCAAGAGGGCTTTAGAGGTTGGGTCATTAAGCATATTCATGATTAAGATAGACAGATTTTTAATCAGAGAATGAAGGGTTATAGGGAAAAGGAGGAAAGTGGAATTGAGGGTTATCAGGTCAACTATGAAATCATTGAATGGTGGACAGAACTCGATGGGCTGAGTGGCCTGCAGTTGCTCCAACATCTGCTGGCTTTATGACTCAACGGACTAAAAGAAACAGGAAAATTGCTTCATATGAACATACGATAAAGGAGCGCTAATACCTAAAAGGGAAATTCGGTAAAACTACCAAATGGGACATAATTGTCCGACTCATCTTGTATGCTACATCTCACTCTAAAATTGTCCTTTTATTCTGAGACTCTACCCCCTGAATCTCCCATGTGGGGAAACATCCTCTCAGCATTAAACCTGTCAAGCTCTCTAAAGAAACCTGTATATTTCAGGAAATCAGTACGTTAGTTTTTAAAGTCAGAATTCTGGGTTAACATCAGGACTTTTTGGCTGAAGATGCAATTAATTGGATATTCCAATGTGCCTTGTCAAGGTTACTGGTAAAAACAAGATCAAAATATGTTTCAGGATTCAGCATTTTTTTGCAGCAGTGCTAACCACTGTGCCACCGTGCCGCCCACTAAATTAATTGGATATTCCAATGTGCCTTGTCAAGGTTACTGGTAAAAACAAGATCAAAATATGTTTCAGGATTCAGCATTTTCTTGGAGATTTAACATGCTGCCCACATCTGAGCACCTCCCCTTGGTAGTTAAGAGTCATTGAAGTTGCTAAATTAGATAGGGAAAAGGGAAAGCAGAGAGAACACTTTTCAAATTTCATGAGAATAGTCATAAGTCACAAAATATCGAGACACATTAATAGCCTCGACTTCTCATATCCCTGCGTGGATTGGGAAATATTTCAGTAAATGCCTACAAACTATGAATCAAGACATGTAGGAGATCTGAGCTTACCATGCAACCTACAGAAGCTGCTGTGCATGTACAGAGAGAAATTATCCAATTATTATTCTTTCCAGCCAACATATCTTTGCAGTCAAGAGGTAGTTTCCTCAACACTGGGGATTTCAGTTTCCTTCTACGAAATACTGCCAAAATAGATCCTTTGCTGATGGAGCATATGGAACTGACACTGTGCAATTCACTGTGCACATTACCACAGTTCCAGAGTGAGCTAATTAAGTTAGTCAGGCAGGAAAACTAACAAAAAAAATGTTATCAGAGGTGAGAGTCAGAAAATCTTCTATCTCGTGATATCAATACCCTCACCATCACCCCCCAATCTGTCCCAAAGAGCAAATTATGATTTTTTGTGTGCTCCACACACAGAAGTGGAAATGGGCTGCAGTTTTGCTTAGTTTACATAATTTTTTTTTAATAGACCAAAGGGATGTCTTTAAGAACACTGTCTGAAGCAGATCCTTGTATGGTCTATGGCAGATTATGCAGTACAGAAGAGGTAGCAACACCTGCTGAAAAATGAAAAGCAGTCAGTTAAACACTGAAGCAATTATTAATATTTAATACTGATACATGGGTTACAGCAGAATTTCAATTTCCAACAGGGATCTTGATGTATATTTTGTTGAACTTAAAGGGACTCTCTCAGTGAATGAGATGAGGGAAACTGTATGGCAAGCATTTTCATGTCTTTGGGAGGAAACACATTGGAGTGGATTTCACCTCAATCACTTATGTTATATATCATTCAGACAGAGACAAAAATCTCGCAGAGACCGTGCTACATCTCTGGCACTAGATGTTCTTTGCTTTGCTTAAGTGGAAGAGGATCAGGTGGGCTCTGTAGCTCACCACCATTTGATAAGGTCAAAAGTCTACCCCAGGTTATATGCATGAATGTACAGTCCAAAACAGACCATTCTATGTGACTGTTTACTCACCACTAAAATCAATCTTTCTAATCCCAATTATGTGCCTCATTCTAACAACCTTTCACCTACTTTTCTGCACCTACTTATTAATTCTAATCTTTGATATATTATATGTTTCAGTCAGCAACCATGGAAGTGAATTCCTCAACCTCACACTTCTGCGTGAAAAAGTTCCTCTCAATTATAAATCTCTGTTTTCTACGGGCCTTTGTACTGAACGCTTGACTGTCACAAACAGATTATTTCAGTTCATCGTGTTCCATAAGTCCACAGGATTCATTCATGGCCAAATATTTACCTATTTCTTTTACTGGAGTTAATTGCTGAAACAATAATCTGCATAGGTCAGTAGTTTTGCTTTTTTAAGATACCTTTCCATCTGTACTAATGGTGTTCAGACAAGGATTTGGCTCAAAACTCTGATCAGTCAGTGGTTGGTGCCAAAATTTGTGGAAGTATTGGACATAATGCTGGCCCATGATTTGATTAAATATGTGCAGAAATAAAAACACAAAAACCACCACACTAGTCAAAAATCTACCGAAATATGTGTAAGACATGATTGGTAACATCATGCCTACTCAGATGGCAGCTCTGTCCTCTGGGCACCATGCCAGATCCACGGGCAAGTGATGCACAATTTCTTTCATTGAAACCTTGGCATTTTCTGACAAAAGCATGTATTAGAGCTTTCATACTGCCAAGCCTCCCTTTCACCAAGCCAGACACTGACACCAATCATGTCAAGTGTCTCAAATAGAAAAAAACGAGTACAGAAAATTAGTTCGCAGGTGGCAGTGAATAAATAATCTTAAGAAAAGGATTTGCCAAAGTTCTGCAAAGTCAGCTAGTAATGTTACTTTGCAATTCACCTCATCAACTTCTCAATTACACTTGTCTAACATGCTACTAGGAAATGCTCAATGTACTTTTTTTCGATCTAAAGTAGTTACAGGAAGTTCCAGTTACAGGAGTATCATAAACCTGAGGATTGTTCTTATACTTGAACAGGGCAGTAATACAAACGAAGCTTGAATGAGTGATGAACATGCTATTTGCACAATTAAAATTATCAAGCAAGAGAATATACCTTGTTGCTTGATAACCATTGTGCTTTGATTCTTTTACAAACATAATGCAAATATAAAAGTAATCATCAAAAATGACAATGGTACCTTGAGAATTAGAAATATCTATTGTTCAAACAAAACGTCAAATTTCAACACTTAATGTAATTGCGATATCATTAAGTTCTTATTTTATTAAATGGTGTTGCTATTCTAATGCATGGTCATAATATTGGTAGTTTGCAGCTCTTCATAACTTGTTGTTAAGTTAAAATAGGAAAACATGTCACAGTTCTCCCCCCACAGAGGAGATGGACAAGCTAAACCACTCTTGCTGATAAGATATGATGAGCCTTCTTCAACGTTGCAAATTTATCTGGTTCTCTAGTTCCATGATGGACATTACATCAGAGATGGTTGACTCATCTACTTCATCTAGTGGTGAAGCCTGTTCTAGAGCACTGTGTCCAGTTCTGGTCAATCTGTTATAGGAAGGATATTACTCAGATAGAGAGGGTTCAGAAGAGATTTACCAGGTTGTTGCTGGGAACAAAGAGTTTGAGTTATAAGGAAAAGTTGAATAGGCTGGAAACTTTTTCCACTGAAGCACAGGAGTGTGAACTTATAAAATCATGAGGAGCATAGATAGAGTCAATGATAGGTGTCTTTTCCCTCGGATGGGGGATGTCAAGACGAGGGGGCACATTTTTAAGGTGAGAGGAGAGAGATTTATAAAAGACATGTGGGGCAATGTTTTTACACAGAGAGTGGTTTGTGTGTGGAAAGAACTTCCAGAGGAAGTGATGGATATGTGTACAGTTACAATGTTTAAAAGATGTTTGGATAAATACATGAATAAGAAATCTTTGGAGGGAAATGGGCCAAGTGCAGGAAAGTGGGACTAGTTTAGTTTGGGATTATTATCAGCACGGACTGAAAGATTTGTTTCCCCGCTGCATGATTCTATGACTCTATATAACACAAACAGAACAGGAACTGCAAGTATTTGGCAACCCACAATTATATTAACTGCTCTTCTTTTATTTTCCAATTATTTGTGGTGGTGAAGTGACAAACCATTCCTGGTGAATTAACCCCAAGCACCAACTTACAAATTGATCCATCACCACCAAGACACAGTGACAGCAGTGTGTATCATCTCCAAGATCCACTGCAGCAACAAGGTTTCTTCGTCAGTGCCTGCTAAGCCCAGATCTTCTACCATCATGAAGGACAAAGAAAGCTGGTGCAAAGGAGCACCATCACATGCAAGCTCCTCTCCAAGCCACACTGTATCCTGACATAGAACTGTATTGCTGTTTTTTTACTGTCACCAGGTCAAAACCACCTGGAGGTCCCTTCCTTAAAGCAGTACAGATGTATCTACTTTATATGGACTGCAGTGGTTCAGGAAGACAGATCACCATCACTTTGTTTAATTATGGAAGGGAAACAAAACCAGGGTGAAAACCAGTGATCCCTATGTCCTGTGAAAGAATGAAAAAGAAATTCATTCTTGACTATCTACTTCAGGGTAGTAATCAACATCACATTGTCTTGGTTTTCCAATGCTAATAATGTGGATACAATGCAGAATGGTGGGCAGAACTAGAGGGACCAAGTGATTGGGGTGTACTGAGTCAGAAGGGAGGGGGACTAACATTAAAAATTGAACCAAGGAAACAAAACAAACATTTCACACTGTAAAACTGTTTCAGTAAACACTAGTAAAACCTGAAATGTTCTCAAAAGCACCAACCTGAACTTTAATACACTGTTCAACTTCAATCATAGAATCTTTACAGTGTGGAAGCAGGCCATTCAAGTCCACACTGACCCTGCAAAGTACAGCCCACCCAGACCCACATCCTGACCCTATCCCCCATAACTTTGCATTTCCCATGGCCAATCCACCTGACCTGCACATCTTTGGACAGTGGGAGAAAACCAGAGCAAGGTCACATAGAGACAGGGAGAATGTGCAAAATCTACACAGTTGCCTGAGGGTAGAATCAAACCTCGGTTTCTGGCACTGTGAGGCAGCAGTGCTAACTACTGAGTGACAATGCCACTCACAAGAGACATACTATCCTCCAATTACCTCAAAGAGGTAGGGATTCCGTAATATCTTTGCCCCACTTTTGGGAATCACAAATCCTTTCCTTGATTGCTCTGTGCAGTTAAGAAAGTAGCTCTCAGCTGCTTTAACATAGAAAAGATCAAAAATCTAACGACACTAGATTATATTCCAATAGGTTTATTTGAAATGGCAAGTGGTTGGGCTCCACTACCTCCCCGTCACACCATGCCTGAGGAAGGAGCAGCACACTGAAAGCTTGCAAATTCAATAAACCGGTTGGACTATAACCTGGTGTCATTTGCGTTTTGATCTTGTCCACCAATCCAACACCAGCACCTCCACACCTTAACATAGAAAAGTCACAGTGCAGCTTAAAAATCTATTGGATACATCTGAAAGAGATGGCCTGGATTGTCCAATGGCAGAAAAGTATGTCAGTCTGGGCTACCAATCTAACTGTGACAGCCACTTCTTGGAAAATTCAGCCCGATATTTGAAGCATTGAATATGATTTGAAATTCATCACCTGAATGCTCAATTGGTGACTACAATGCACAACATTTTCAACTCTACCTATAATCCTTATGATAATTCTTACTGTGCTGAATGCTCTGAATTATAATGAGAACCTTGCATTAAAAAAAAGATACAATGTTTCACATAGATTTCTACCTGCAATAATTGCAATGGTGCAACTTGAGCTTTTAGCAACCAGTTACATAAACGTCAGATTAAAAATGGTTTGGAGAGGTAAATGCATATTAATCTTACTTGGTCAGTGAAATTACTATGTGTGCAAGGCAAGGCAGGGAAATTAAGTGGAGATGGCTCCTGTCAGATTCTAAATTTATTTGCAAACATTTACTGTTTGCTGAAGATCTTACTATAACTTGGTTGTACTGCATAATTTGCTCGGCTACCTGACTAAACAAGGAAAGCCCCATGTCCCACTAAACTCTCATGAGTACTTTTTTTTTGTTTGCCATTTCAAGTTTATTTTAACTTTTTAAACTTTGGAACTTACAAACTTTTTGTGAATCCATAGCATTTAGGTCAAAAGGGAAATTGTCCAAACCTTTTAATGTCTAAGACTAATTACCAGTAGAGCTAATCAAATGGTAACTTTTACAAGAGCTCATTGGGACAACAACAGTTTAAAAATTATTTCTCACATTCAAATTTTCACTACAGCAAAGTATCAAGCTGAAGGCTTCAGTACCTTTATTCTGGTCACCATGCCAAGTTAAAATTAATGATAGGGATTGTTTGCAGTATGCTCCAAATACAACTTTTCTGGTTGAATTGATATGAGCTGAAATAAGGCATGCCATGGAAATGAACATGCATCCGAGCCAGTATACAGCACCTGCTGTAATGTTACCAAGCACGGTAGCTGGCCCTGGCACATCAAGCTGGCAAAGAAAGAAGACAAATACCTCCACAAGCTCCAGATCAATGAGGCACCAGCTGGTAAAGCTGTACCATCTGCTACAGATATACCTGTAAGCAGCCTGAACTAGAAACTTACCAATATAATACCAATTGCAGCGAAGGTCACCACAGCCTTCGATAGTTTTGTTAAGCTAGGGTAAGGATGTTCTGAAATTTCAGCCACTCGCATAAATAGAGATTGATGCATTCCACAGAATGGCCAATAATTTTCATCTTCTTACCCATTGACGAATGATTGCAGAATTATGTGACTTTTAATTCCAAAATGATGGCTATCATGGGGTTATTTGGACAGTAGGCTTCTAGCACTTGGCATTAGGTATACCTACTTAGGCAACGTACCTGGTAATAGCATTGATCATTACCCTTGCAAAGACATTTCTCTTGATGGTTGCCCTCTCCAACTGCATCTAATACACGTCAGCCTCTCTACATCAGAATGCCACATTTCCAATCCACAGTCAGTCTTCACCTCAGGGCACACGGGCAATTATTATGGCAGTTTAAAGATGATGCCACTGTTAGTAATGCTAGTCCATTCTGGGATATGCAGGCAGTGTCAAGTTCCTCCAGCCACAGTGAGTGCTAGAATCAGGCCAGCATCAGATGAGAGGCTAGGTAGTTACTGAGGTGAGTTTTGGATGATAATGGTAGCAGAGATAGTCACAGAGAGGAACTCTCCATGAAGCTCAACAAAATTGACACTTACCAAAGGGAACGTAAGATCCAGACCAACGATGTCATTGTTTCCTTGCTTCCCACCTGGGAAACAGTTAAGGTTCAGGCTCATCTAAAGCCGCACATTGAACGTGAATGGCAGAGTATTTCATGTTAATGAGCCAAGACTGAACTGTGCACAATTTTGCGCTACAAAAGTCAGAACACACAAAGAAAATCTGTCAGGAATGAAGTCTTTTGACAGATCCTGCACCTGCAGTCATGGAACACAGGGAATCCTGAATATATTCAAATTGGGAGCAACTTGTAAAGAGAGACAGATACTGATAAGGTTAGACCTCATGTATATTAAAGTCATCACACATTGAGCATGCTAATAACATCTGAATATATTATTCTGTTTCTCCCCTTCCAGTGAGTAAGTGTTTTTAGTTTAATAAACAATTTAGCGTTACAGTAACATACACATTCAAAACTAAAACAAATCTTTAGGAACAACCATATTTGTCAAATCAGCAATGCTTTTCTTACTTTATTTCAAATTGCTAAATTAAGTCTAACAGCTGACCCATGAAACTTCCTGACCTTTGTACAACTTTTGGTGTAGAATTGGGACTCTGGTTTCAGGTTCTGACTTGCAAAGATCATGGCTCGGATATTCTGCAGAATGGGAGATCTCTGTCGGATTGCTCATACCTCTCCTACTTGTAACTTTTTTTCCATTTGGTCTGATCACCAGTAAGTGCTGACCAGTAATTCTGGTCCCACCTCCTTCAGAAATGCGGAGCGTATCTGAAATCCAAACATTCCCTTGTAGTGCAGGACAATCGGGGAACATAAACCTTGGCTCTTTTATCACAGTAGAATATTCCATATTCTGTGACTTAAATGCCCAACTGCACAGCCAGCTGCTTTGACAGCTCCTGTGAGAGAATGTGTATGTAGGGTAGCATGGAGTTGGAGTGGCAGCTGCAAAAAGGTGTCAAGAGAGCAGGTTGCCAGGTGAGTAAGGTGCCAGGTAAGTGATGGAGTCCTCAGGGCTGGTCAGGGAGGGTAGATGAAAAATGTGTTGCTGGAAAAACGCAGCAGGTCAGGCAGCATCAAAGGAACAGGAGAATCGACGTTTCGGGCATAAGCCCTTCTTCAGGAACCGAAACATCGATTCTCCTGTTCCTTTGATGCTACCTGACCTTCTACGCTTTTCCAGCAACACATTTTTCAGCTCTGATCTCCAGCATCTGCGGTCCTCACTTTCTCCTAGGGAGGGTAGATGGTCAGGTCAATGCTGCCTGACCTTCTACACTTTTCCAGCAACACATTTTTCAGCTCTGATCTCCAGCATCTGCGGTCCTCACTTTCTCCTAGGGAGGGTAGATGGTCAGGTCAAGGTTCAGAATGTGCCAGGTCTCGCAGCCAGAATTGAAAAAATCCTTACCCACTATTCCAATTCTGGAGCTTTCAACTTTGTGGCCTACATTGATATTTCATCTGATGGTGCCTCAGATACATCATCATCCTTTGACCTATGATATTCAATGTTGTGCTGGGAGAGAAGCACAGTATACTGCTGCATCTTGACATTGTCATTTTCAGTGTTGCAGATAGTGGACTCAGAATAGCTGAGGGAGGTTTATATTCTGTCATGAGTATCAAATCTCTGCCCAATGAAAACCAATAAAATGTTTTGCTTCTGAGGATGATTCTAAATGATTCCTTTCCAACCTTCACGGGGTTACATCTGCTCTTGGTCAGTATGTATAATGTAAATGCTGCAACCCTCTCTTGACCATCATTCATGATATGACTGATTGCTGTCCCCTACTCCAGATTTTGAAGGACCACATTCTAGCTCCAGGTCACAACCTATTTCAAAATGAATGAGTAGTGCATGACTAGTCAAGTTTCTGCAACATGCATTAGAAGCATTTTGTCCCTTAGTGCATTCCCATTTCACAACATCCTTCAACAGCTCCTGCAATTGAGTGAAGAATGTTGCAAACTGAAGCTAAAATCAAAAGTAATATCGAAACAAGCTGAGAAAGATCTAAGGTTAGACTTTGTTTTTGGTTCAGGAACATTGACGATCATATCTATCCTCTCTTTAACTGACTATTCTCTTTCTCATTGATTATCAGACCAAAGAAGTCAGCTTACACAAAAGCACACAGTTGCTTCTTTGCAACTTAACAGTATGATCATTCACCCTTTTAAGCATTTCCTTGGACAAATGAAGTTTCTCCTCTTTCGCTGAGGCCAAGATGAACACATCAGCCTGACTGTACCAGCATTATGGCACTTTTTGCAAGAAGTTACCCATTGTAGCTTAGAATATTTTTGTAGACAAATTCATACTGTGGGGCAATTACATGTAGGAATATAACCATGTTCAAAGTTTGTGAGAAGATTTGTAGCTCGGGTGCTCGTTGCTGTGGTTCTGTTCGCCGAGCTGGAAGTTTTTGTTGCAAACGTTTCGTCCCCTGTCTAGGTGACATCCTCAGTGCTTGGGAGCCTCCTGTGAAGCGCTTCTGTGGTGTTTCCTCCGACATTTATAGTGGCCTGTCCCTGCCGCTCCCGGTTGTCAGTTTCAGCTGTCCGCAGTAGTGG
>NC_057711.1:135611318-135657668 GCF_004010195.1 Chiloscyllium plagiosum
TTCTGTTCGCCGAGCTGGAAGTTTTTGTTGTAAACGTTTCGTCCCCTGTCTAGGTGGCATCCTCAGTGCTTGGGAGCCTCCTGTGAAGTGCTTCTGTGGTGTTTCCTCCGGCATTTATAGTGGCCTGTCCCTGCCGCAGGGAGAGGCCACTATAAATGCCGGAGGAAACACCACAGAAGCGTTTCACAGGAGGCTCCCAAGCACTGAGGATGTCACCTAGACAGGGGACGAAACGTTTGCAACAAAAACTTCCAGCTCAGCGAACAGAACCACAGCAATATAACCATGTGTGTGTGTGTGTGTGTGCACTTATCAGAGATACAGGCAAAAGTAAGTACTGCAGATGTTGGAGATTAGAGTCGAGAGTGTGGCGCTGGAAAAGCACAGCAGATCGAGCAGCAGCCAAGGAGCGGGAGAGTCGACATTTCAGGCAAAATCCCTTCATCAAGAATGAGGCTTTGAGCCGAGATTGTGGTGAAATAAATGGGAGGGGAGTGGGGCTGGGGGAAAGGTAGCTGAGAGTGTGATTGGTAGATGGAGGTGGGGGTAAAGGTGATAGGTCGGAAAGGAGGGTGGAGCCAATAGGTGGGAAGGAAGATGGACAAGTAGGGCAGGTCGTGAGGGTGGTGCCAAGTGGAAGATTGGAGCTGGGATAAGGTGGGGGAGGGGAAATGAGGAAACTGGTGAAATGCACATTGATGCCATGGGGTTGGAGGGTCCCGAGTAGGAAGCTCCAGTTGTCAGGTGATTTAGGAGTGGGGATGGAGGAGGCCCAGGACCTGCATGTCCTTGATGGAGTGAAGTGTTTGGTCAAGGGGCGGTGGAGTTGGTTGGTGCAGGCTGAGATACTGTTGACTCTCTCAGCTTGTGTTGTGGGAAATAAGAATTACAGATTCCTTAATATCTTTAACGTTTGTGCACCAATCTTGAAAGGTTGATAATAGATCCTGCCCAATATCCATTACATACTTGATTGTGATTGCATATTCCCTGCAATGTATTATAGTCTTGTCTTAGTAGGTCACTACTTCAACTGTATATGGTCACTGTGATCAGTTTTCACTGCCACATCATTTCTCTCCAGCTTCTTTAGTTCCTTTTTGACCTGTGTTTTAAGAGTCCAGCCTTGCAACATTTAGATCATACATTATGCCTAACCTTTGATGTGGCCTTTCACACCAATTACATCTTCCTAACTTGCCTGTGAAGAAAGGTATTCAATAATGGGCTTATTCAATAACTAGGCAAAGATCTTTGTTATTTAATTTGAAAAAAAAAACTTCCAGTCTAATGTCAGCTTAAAAGCCAATCTTCAATCATTACTTTTGGTTAATTCACATATTTCTCAACAACAATGGATAGTTATAATCATAGAAACCTATGTTCTGCAAAGTGGCCATTCAGCACATCAAGTCTAGACCAGCCCTCCAAAGAGCATCATACCCAGACCCAGCTCCCCACCCTGTATTTACCTTGGCTAATCCACCTAGCCTGGGCACTATGGGGAAATTTAGCATGGCCAATCTACCTAACCTGCATATCTTTGGACTATGTGAGGAAACTCACACAGACACAGGGAGAACACACAAAATCCACACAGACAGTCACCCGAGTTTGGCATCGAACCCAGGTTCCTGGCACTGAGAGGCAGCAGTGCTAACCACTGAGCCACTATGCTGTCCACATGAGGGACTTCAACCTCACATTGGACATTACCATAAGACCATAAGACTATAAGACATAGGAGCAGAAATTAGGCCGTTCAGCCCATCACGTTTGCTCTACCATTCAATCGTGGCTGATAAGTTTCTCGATCACATTCTCCCCGTAACCCTTGATCCCCTTGACAATCAAGAACCTATCTATCTCCTTCTTAAATATGCTCAATTACATTCCACTTATCCACAGTAGAGTAGGTTTTCAATTCAACAGTGCTCTCATACCTATATGGAATCATTACTGAGTAATCGGTAACCTTTTCAATGTGCATATTGATGTGTTTTTGATTTACCAGTCACTTATTATAGACTTTTGTAACATTTGATTGATTATCAATGATGTAAATACTGAAGAATCTAGTTCCTCTTCACTTTAGTACTTAGGATTCATTTCAAGATTGTAACCTCCATACATGTGACTCCAGTGCTCTCCATTAGCTTTGGAGTGAATATTCTTTCCTGCATTGTGCATTATTTAAAGAGCAATTTCTCTAACAGCCTATGATTTGGAACTAAAATATTTGGTAATTCTGTTGACATACTTGTGCCTTGTAATTGACTTCACAGTGATACTGGGCAGAACTTTATATGTGTCTGAGCAATGTGGGCAATAGTCAGATAGAACAAGGGCAAGACTTACACAGTTAATGGTCAGTGTTGTTGAACTGACAGACTTGATTAGATTAGATTCCCTACAGTGTGGAAACAGGCCCTTCAGCCCAACCCGACCCTCCAAAGAGTAACCCAGCCAGACCCATTTCCCTTTGACTAATACACCTAACACAATGGGCATTTTAGCTTGGCCAATTCACCTGACCTACACATCTTTGGAGCACCCGGAGGAAACCCACGCAGTCAAGGGGAGAATGTGCAAACTCCACACAGACAGTTCCTGAGGCTGGGATTGAACCTGGGTCGCTGGTGCTATGAGGCTACAATGCTAACCACTGAGCCACTGTGCCACCCCAAACTCCACACACCTAGGGGTTCAAGTACATAGTTCTTTGAGAGTGGTGTCACAGCTAGACAGAGTGGTAAAGAAGGTGTTTGACATGCTTGCCTTCGCTGCTCAGACATTGAGTTCAGGAGTTGGGATGTCATGCTGCGGTTGTCAGAACATTGTTGAGGTTACTTTTGGAAAACTGTGCATATTTCTGGTCATCCTGGATATCATTAAATTGGAGAGGGTGCAGAAAAGATTTACCAGGATGTTACTGGAGGGTTTGAGTTACAGGGAGGGCCTGGATAAGGTGGTACTTATTTTGCTGGAGCCTAGGAGGTTGAGGGGTGACTTTATTGAGGTTTATAAAATTATTAGATATGGAAATGTGTTGCTGGAAAAGCGCAGCAGGTCAGGCAGCATCTAGGGAACAGGAGAATCGACGTTTCGGGCATTAGCCATTCCTGAAGAAGGGCTAATGCCCGAAACGTTGATTCTCCTGTTCCCTAGATGCTGCCTGACCTGCTGCGCTTTTCCAGCAACACATTTCCATCTCTGATCTCCAGCATCTGCAGACCTCACTTTCTCCTATAAAATTATTAGGAGCATAGATAAGCCGAATAGCAAAGATTCTTTTTTCTCTCGGGTTGGGGAGTTCAAAACCAAAGGGCATAATTTTAAGGTAAGAGGAACCCTGAGAGGTAGCCTTTTCACACAGAAGGTTGTTCATTATGAACTGTATTGCTGAAGGAAGTAGTCGATGCAGGTACAGTTACAACATTTAAAAGGACAGGTGCATGAATAGGAAATGTTGAGAGGGATATGACCAAATACAGGCAAATGGGACTAACTTAGTTTCAGAAACTTAGTCAGCTTGGACAAGTTGGACTGAAGGGTCTGTATGACCCTATGTGAAAATTCAGGAGAGACACATCTCAACATCAAGATAATTTTGCCTCATCTTTTACGCTTTCACATGCAGCGTGATGAGTTTTTCATTGGGCAGTGGGGACTTGCCAATTGATAGTGATTAATCTTTGTCAAGTTCTTGTTAACTGTCGAACTTGACTCATTCACATTCTGTTTGCGATCAAATGTAGCCAACTAACTAGGCATCAGGTAAACCCCATTTGGAGACCTGAGTGGGTCCTTGGGGGGTTGGGCTTGCTGCATGCTCCAAATATTCATGTTGGGCACTAGACTCAAACATCTCAGGGCATGGTCCATGGGCACTAGCAAATGCCCTTCATGTTCACATATGAAATGTGCAGCCTCTAAGAACCCCCAAGACACTTTTCTTATCCACATTCAGGATGCGCCTGCACTTCAGAGCTATTACTATTGTTGTTTAGCTCAGACACAAAGCCAGGAAGCTCATCATAAATGTCAGCAAGCCTCAGTCATCTCAAGGAAATTGTCTTTGCTCAGGATATCCTGGCACAGTAAGTTAAGGGCAGTCTCTGATGCCAGTCCAGGCCTTGGTTGAGGTGGCCAGAGTAAGGACCCATTTCTCATGAAGGAGTGATGAACTGACTGATCGGCAGCACAGCATCTGTCTTGACTCTTTCTGCCGTACGGTAGGCTGTTTACCTCCTAGAATGAAAACGGTACAGGCAGATGAAACCTGTGGAAGATATAAATCGGTGGCGTACCAGTATTGTGGTGCAGGTGGGGAGATGTCCTGCATGGGTGAGTAGGCAGCGCAGTGGGCATGCAAGGTAAAGGTTGTCAGAAGCTGGGGGTGCATGAGGATGAGTGTGGAAGATGCTGTAATCAACAATGACAGTGGCAGAGCATGTGCCTTGAATGGGAGTGAGTACATTAGCAGAGATAGAGTGAGTGTCAGGTATTGGAGAGAAGATTATGCTGGTAGAATGAAAATAACATTGACCTTGTTCCTGTCACAGACAACAAAGACTGCTTTAACCCAGGTGGTATCCTCAGAACAGGCTGTCGTACTTTCATGTCAGGACCTCTACTACTGGTCCTGTGGGAGGAGGAAGTCTTGGCTGTCAACCAACCCATCCAGCTGGACCTCCAAGATTCACCCCACAAAACAGCGGACCAATATCCCCCTGTCTGTCATGTCCAGTGCAAATGCCAGCAACATTGACAGAGCAGCTCCAGACTGACAGTGCCTGTCTGGATGCACAATGAGCTTTTAAAGATGGCACCTGTGCCAAGGATGTTGGTTAAATCTGAGGTATCCAGTGAGTGGCGGGATGTTCCAGCAACAGCATCTGATAAGATGGGATGGAAATCAGACATGATGTAGGAGTGAGATCAGCAATTAATGTGGCCCAAGTTAATAAGATTTGGCAAGAAAACCCTTGCGATGAAAATCACTCCAACAAACTCAATATGATTTGCAGCGACCCCCCAAAAAAACATAAGACTCAACAGTACACTTCTGTTCAGATCTCCCCACTTCCATCTGGGAGTAGTCTCTGACAGTGGTCAAAAGTTACAGCCATCATTGTCAGAGGACAACATTTATGAGCATTCTTCAGTCCACCTCCATGGTGAAAACAATCATATAAAGTAAATAAAACTTTGTTTTCAGTAATGTTGAATTCTTCCTTCCATCAAACCACACATAAATCTGTGTCACAATACACAGGTTAACAATGAGTCCAAGTTGCAATGTAATGATAAACTCTTCAGTGTTTCTATTATGTAATTCTTTCACTGTTTTACTGGTTCATTTTATTTCCAGTAGTTCAGGATTAAAGCCTTCCCCCAACTTGATGATAAGTATTTTAAATGGTGCAGAGTGTTCTATATCTGGGGCAATGCTAGTTAGCATGTGTTATTATCCCAGTTTGAAATCTGGCTTGATAGAGTATATTTCTTGTTTGGATTTAATGAGGTGGTCTCTCACAGAAACACAAGCACACAATGCTACAAATTTAGGTTTAACAATGAAACAGAAGCTATTAAAGAAAAGAAATGGCTAGAAAATAGAATAAGTTAGACTATTTACATATATTCAAACAAAGATTTTGAAACACGTGGTAACATATATCCCATTAAAACACTTGGTTACAGATCCTCAAGGTAAAATTGCCATAGTCTTAGCAGACAATAGGGCATTAGAGGGAGACAACTGATGGTGATTTAACTTAAGATTCACCAAGCCTCAGGTGAGGGAAGAGATTGGAAAGGACAGTACTTCACAGTAACTTCAGCCAGAGCAGGAATTGGATGCACACTGTTGATGTAATTTTGCATCATAACCAACCATCTACAACCAGCTGAACTAAGACCCCTTCACAGACTCAAAAGTATCCCTTTTGGACAGTACACATCTGAGAAAAAAACACCTTCTTTCTACCTCTACTGGCACACTATAATTATGACTTCTACTCCCAGTCAGAAAAATCAGATAGACTCTTCCTGGCGCTTTCAAACCCTTGAGCTTAAATATTTTCAGCTTCAAAATATCTCTTCAAGGTTTTTCCCAAATGCTTCTTGTCTGGAACTATTACTGAACAGCTTACTCTAGGCAATATAACTTTACTAACCTCTCTGTGTCTCACAAACACCGACTTGCACATCCATCTTCAAACAAGATTCCTGCAGATTTGGTCAAGTTAAAATTTAAAAATAAATCTTTTATATCAGATCCAGGTGCTCCCACTAAGCTTAAAAAGAACAACTCCAGAGCTTCATTAGACAACTTCATCACATTCAGATAATTCCAAGTATTTGTAACTTGCTCACTCACAATCTCTCCTAATGTGAACTAAAATCCATTAGTTCCCGACAGGCTGTTTTTCTCAAAATTTTTGAAAATAGATCACCACATTGGCAAAAAAAACCTACAAAGTAATTGTGCAATTATTCAGAGAAACAGAAAAAAACCCATATGTCACTAATTCAAAATTCAAAACAACAAACTTTAAAATAACTCATTAAATATATGTAAATGGCACAACTAACATCATAAAACCATACACTTCTGGGCCAATTGCTGTTAAGAAAATTGTTTTATTGCAGTGATGAATTAATGTATTCTGGATTTGAACATGTGGTTTTATGTCGTATTCAGAGTTTGTGTTCAAAACAGATTGGTTGAAGAGGAGCCAAAGATAAGAATTGTATTTAGTCTTGAGCTTTTTTTAAAGCACAGTTTGTTACATATTAAGAATAAATACCAGTATTTATAGTGTTCAAATACACACTGGGCACTAATCTTACTACGAGATCATTGGAAAACTTTTCCTTAAATCCTTGGCTTTCATTAGCAGGGGGATTGAGTTTAAGAGCCGTGAGGTTTTGCTGCAGCTCTATGGAGTCCTGGTTAAACCACACTTGGAATATTGTGTTCAGTTCTGGTTGCTTCATTATAGGAAAGATGTGGAAGCTTTGGAGAGGATGCAGATGAGATTTATCAGAATGCTGTCTGGACTGGAGGGTATTTCTAATGAAGGAAGGTTGAAGGAGCTAAGGCTTTTCTCATTGGAGCGAAGAAAGATAAGAGGTGACTTGATAGAGGTGTACAAGATTTTGAGAGGCATAGATAGCATGGATAGCCAGAGACTTTTCCCAAGGTGGAAATGCCTGTCATGAGGGGCATAAACCCTTGAGCTTAAATATTTTCAGCTTCAAATTATCTCTTCAAGGTTTTTCCCAAATGCTTCTTGTCTGGAACTATTACTAAACAGCTTACTCTAGGCAATATAACTTTACTAACCTCTCCGTGTCTCACAAACACCGACTTGCACATCCATCTTCAAACAAGATTCCTGCAGATTTGGTCAAGTTAAAATTTAAAAATAAATCTTTTATATCAGATCCAGGTGCTCCCAATAAGCTTAAAAAGAACAAGTCCAGAGCTTCATTAGACAACTTCATCACATTCAGATAATTCCAAGTATTTGTAACTTGCTCACTCACAATCTCTCCTAATGTGAACTAAACTCCATTAGTTCCCAACAGGCTGTTTTTCTCAAAATATTTTAAAATAGATCACCACATTGACAAAAATACCTACAAAGTAATCATGCAATTATTCAGAGACACAGAAAAAAACCCATATGTCACTAATTCAAAATTCAAAACAACAACCTTTAAAATAACTCATATTAAATATATGTAAATGGATGTGCTGTACTGTTCTATGTTCTATATTCTCTGTTCTATGCTCTAAATACTATAGCCTAGTGTCAGATGGTCTTGCATCTATAGGGAGTTGTGATTTTTGGGACACCCTCTCTTGGTGCACCCCCTGTTTTTGACACGGGAGATCCTGGTTCCCCTCTTTGATATTGCTAGCTCCTCTATCGCTGTAGCCCTTGAGCTAGGTATCGCCGGTTCTGTCAATGCTGGGCATTCTTATTTCTCCTTCTCATCATCCTTCTTAACCTCAGGAATACCATCGCAGTTGCAGAGTAAAATTGGTCATCTGGCAAGGGTGTACTTCCTGTAAAGAAATATCAGGAATGAGATGCATTTTTTTTACTTGTGATCATGACAGAGTCAAGTTACCTTTTGTTTCCTTATCAGGTAACCCATATGCCACATGAAAGACTGCCCTGTAGCCACCTTGACAGGGTGAGGTGCATCGTTGATGGATTTCCTTTTAGACCATACAACATGTGAACACAAGTAAGCCATTCAGCCCATTGAGTTTTCATTTAATGAGATCATAGCTGACCTGAATAATCAACAGAGCCACTTTCCTCATTTATCCCATAATGCTGGTTTCCCTTACTGATTAAAAATCTGTCAGTTTACCCTTGAATATATTCAACAACTCAACATGGACAGTCCTTTACAGTAAAGAATTCCATAGATTCACTATCCTCTGGGACAAAAACATCCTCCTTATTTCCCCCTTATTCTGAAGCAACACTCTCTGATCCTAGACTCTCGTCAAGGGGAAACAACACCTCTGTATCTACCCTGTTATATATGTTCATATAAGGTCTCCCCTCATTCTTATAAACTTCAATGAGTACAAGTCAACCTGCTCAATGTCTCCTCGTTGGAAATCAAGCAAATCTTCTCTTGACTGCCCGAATTGGCAGTGTATATTCCTTAAATAAGGGGTTAAAAACTGTTCTCTGTATTCCGGGTTGGGTCTGACTTGAGCCTTAGTAAGAAGTGTCTGACTCTTCCACATTATGCCATGCATAAAATCTTTGTAAGTTTGATCATTACACTGTTTTTCATGCATGTAGTAATTTGTTTAATCTGACTCTTGGTGGTCTTCATTGGTTTCTGCGATACAGCACTGCAACCTTGGAATCTGACAGCCTGTATTCTGGTTTGATCCCCATGTCCTTGTCTGTCCCATATATCGGCCTGTGAACACTCCAGTATCACTCTCTGCCCCAGTTAACTCTGATTTCTCTCCACAGATGCTGCCAGATGTACTGAGTTTTTCCAGCAATTTCTGTTTTCCTTTCTGATTTCCAGCATCTTTAGTTCTTTCAGTTTTTTATATGGCTAATTTGTTAATTTTTCATTCAATTAGTTCATTCTGTACTCTCCCCATTGTACCACATGGACACGGCTTCTTCTTTTCCTTTTGCATCTCCTCTGTCCTTCTCCAATTACTGTCCCACCACCTGATTGGCATTTGGACCTTTCACTATCATCCTTGATATTCCTGCTCCTCCCCCAGATCTATTTCAATCCAAATCCCTGTGCCTCACCTTAGATTCCCCAATGCCTTCTTCAATTCACTTTCTCTTTCTCCTTTTGCAGCTCCCACCCATCCATGTCCCCCTTGCACTATTGCCAATTCCTTTCCCCCACACCCCAGTTTCATGCCTCTGTTCCTCAGGACCCTTCCAGTATCCCCCACAACTGTGACCTCTAAATGCCACTCCCGATTGTTCATTTCCAATCATATCCACCTTAATCTGAACCTTTCGAGTTGAGCTCCCTTTTTGACGCTGCTCTCAAGTTTGCTGAAATCCATCAGTGTAGTTACCTCTTTGGGATAGGCTGTTGATTGAGTCAGGGATCATCGCTTACACTGTAAGAACAATGAGCAAAACCACGTATGACTGAGGCTTCTCATGAGCTGCCTGACCCGCTCTGCCTTAATTTGTAAGCACTTATGAAAAACAACGGTTTAGTTACAAAGAAGCCAAGTTATTGAAGAGGTTTGTACTCACTGGAGCTTGGATGAAGAAGTCTACCCCACTGGATATATGCCTCACGTATATAGAAGGCTTTGTGAACACCTGGGTTTTCTGTTTCATGCCTCATAAGATTGTGTCCACGAACGTGATTCCTGTGTCCTGTTTTTTTTTCCACTCATATGAAAAGGCTGGGCCAGCATTTATTGCCCATCCCTAGTTGCCCTTGAGAAGGTGGTGGTGAGCTGCCTTCTTGAACTGCTGCAGCCCATGTGTTGTAGGTAGACCCACAAATCCATTTGGAAGGGAATAACAAGTTGTTACTAATAAATATTAAGTTAATAAATGTTCATATGAAAGGTTTAACCTGCTGTCAGGAAACTGAATTTATACTTCCTACCCATTAAAGTTCCCCACCCATCCTTCTAAAAACTCCGGGTGGGCCCAGATGAGTTTGCCTGTAATTACTACCCAACAATTCACTTTTACTGAAAGTACATGCGTATGGATATTGAGTGGGGACAGACTGGGGACCATGCCTAGAATCTTGCTGTAACAGGAAATTGACAGCTGCAGGAGATGGGACACAACAAGGGAAACAATTTTCACAGAAATCCACTCGTGGTAGGTTGAAGCCTAGGACTCAAACATTAACAAATAATTGTATAATGCACTATTTAATTTAATTAGAAAAGTTAAGAACAATTGCATGAATTTCTTCCCTCTCTCAAATTTCTTCTCAGATGATTATATTGCAAACTTAATTTTTTTTTGTGTGGGTTTTGGTCTCCCTTTAGTTTAAAATGAGAAGAGCACGCCTGCTGTTGCTCAATTATCTAGATTTGTAATGGAGGTGATTATTATGTCAGTAGTTATTTAGCATTCAGAAAGAGAATATAGCTTTCAGTTCATTGAGTAGAACAGATGTTAAAATCTTATTTAATAACACTTCTTAAAGTGATTTATGTTAGAGGCATATTTAAATTATATTCGATCTGTATTGACATTCATTTATTGTGCAATTAAATGACCTGGCATCATCTTTATCAAAACGTCATATTTATTTTCTGAATTTGATTGTGGATTTATTTTATTAGTGGATTCACGATCATCCAGGATATTATCCCAAATCATCAAAATTAATTCCGATTATGTTACTATCTATTATTTACCTGTAACCCACAAATTTTCAATTTTTTTTAAACTTCAGGGAGTTTGTTCTTTTGAAGAGATTTTCAACTTGATGGATATGTGACTCTGCTGTAACTGAAGTAAGGGGATTATACTGACCAAAAACAAATAACTGATGAACGAAAAATATATAATAGCTCAGAAATGTCTTCTGCATCTTTGTTAGAAAGCCTGTTCTGTTAGTGCTATGTCTGTTTATTGTTTCTGTTATTTGTGGTGAGTATACAAATAAGTATGTAATAACAAGATATCGTTGCTGCTTTAGCTTAAGCTTTAGAACTTTTAATAAATCTGCCAGGATTTGTCCGTTAATTGCTTGCGCAAGATATTTGACAGAAATATTATGCCTATACACAAAGCAATTCTCACTAAAGGACAGGATACTTTTAATGATTGTTTTAACATTGGAAGTATTGTGACTATCCCATATGGCTCATTTGATGGTAAAACATTGAAAATATCTGAGGGTTTAAAAAGGACCAGCCCTTTCACTTGAATTCAGTTTGAATTCTGTCCAAATTCATGGAGTAGACATCTTCATTGTGTGCCAACAGTTAAGTGTGCAAAGTGAAACAAGTTTGCATATATTTGTGCTGGTTTCTCAGAGGTCACAAGTCCACATCATGAAGATTCTATAACTTTATACTGATTTGTGATAAACTCACAAGTACATTCCAAGATGCCAGAAGAACGATTAGTGTGGGAAAGGGGAATATCAAAGATATTGATGCATTCAGTGATACTCTATCGAGATTAATGATCAGATCATGTTAAGCTCATTGAGGCTCTTGAGGTGTAGTGGTAGCATCTTCACCCCTAAGCCAGGAGATTTGGGTTTAAGACCCACCCGCTCCAGAGGTATGTAATAACATCTCTGAACAGATGGAATAAAATAACTTTGACTCTGAGAGGAGAGAACTCTATACCATTTTGCATCCATAATGTACTTAGAATCCAAAAGCAACTTCCTGTTAAAGCAGAAGTTAAACATGGCAAAAGTTCTAGCCCTGAATTTTAAACAAAACTTTAACCCATGAGTTCACAAGCAATGTACTCGCCTCTGCCCTTTCACTGATTCTGCTGACATACATGTAGGTCGGAAGGGTGCTTCCACATCACTAACTTTCAACTCCATGGAAACAACTATTAGTAGGGCACACCCACATCCCACAGGCCCAATAGGGTCTACTTGATCCTGCCAGAGAGCTTGTTTACCTAATCTGACTCTACACCCAAAGAAAGCTGCTATAAATAGAACATAGAACAGTACAGCACAGAACAGGCCCTTCAGCCCATAATGTTGTGCCGACCACTGATCCTCATGTATGCACCCTCAAATTTCTGTGACCCATTTAACTGTAAACATGGGAAGTCTCAAACGCTAAGAAACTTTGAAGCTTTTATTCTGATTTTCTTCCATAATTGTGGCTTGGTGGTTAGCGCTGCTGCCTCACAGCACCAAAGACTTGAGTTCAATTCCACCCTCAGGTGACTGATGGAGTTTGAACATCTTCTATGTGTTAGTGGGGGTTTCCTCTGGGTGCTCCAGTTTCCTCCCTCCGTCCAAAGATGTACAGGTTAGGTGGATTGACCATGGGAAATTGCCCACAGTGTCCAGGGATGTGTAAATTAGGTGGATTAGCCATGGAAAATGCAGGTTAACAGGGATAGGGCAGGGGAATGGGTGTGGATGGGATGCTTTTCAGATAGGTTGGTGTGTACTCAAAGGACTGAATAACCTGCTTCTGTACTATAGAGGTTCTATGATTCTAATGTTTGAATCCAGAAATATAGAACTCTGACAGTTTAACTAATTATTGGTGGTAATATAGCACAGATTCCCCGAAATAAATAAGAACATTTCTGAAAAATTAAGAAGATATCAATTTTTTTATCACTCATTTCTAATGACCCTTTATTTGCTATTGGTTCATCCTTTTGTCAATCAACAAATTACAGGTACAAAATCAAAATACTGCCAAAGATGGAAAGCTGAAATCGAAACTGAAAGTATTAGAAGTACCATTATTCCATTTTTTTTCGACAATAGGCACTAATTATTGTTCTGCTTTTGCCAGTTTTAGTTCCTCTTGATCCATTTCAAAAGATTGTCCCAATACCATCACTTCTACTTTGTGCAATCAGCCTTTCATCTCTCTTCAAACCTATCACAGATTTTCCTTTTTTTCTCTCATCCACTGACTTTGTGTAAGAGCCATTGAGTCATACAGCACGGAAACAGACCCTTCAGTCCAACTCATCCATGCTGACCAGGTTTCCCAAACTAAACTAGTCCCATTTCCTAGTGATTAACCCATATCCCTCTAAACCTTTCCTACTCATGTACCTGTCCAAATGTCATTTAAATGTTATAACTGTACTTGCATCTATCACTTCCTCTGGTAGTTCATTCCACACATGAACCATCCTCTCTGTGAAAATATTACCCCTCAGGTCTCTTTTAAATCTTTTTCCTCTCGCCTCAAAATTATGCCCTCAAGTTTTGAACTCCCCTACCCTAGGGAAAAAAACCTTTGCTATTCACCTTCTCTATACCACTCATGATATTATAAGCCTCTATAAGTCACCTCTCAACTTCCTATGCTCCAGCAAAACAATCCCAACCTATCCAGCCTCATAACTCAAACTCTCCAATCCCAGCAACCTCCTGGGAAATCTTTTCTGCACCCTCTCCAATTTAACAATATCTTTCCTATAGGAGGGTGACCAAAACTGTGCACAGTACTCCAAAAGTGGTCTCACTAATGTACTGTACAACCAAAACATGACATCCCAACTCCGATTCTCAATGGTCTGAGCAATGAAGGCAAACACTTTAAAATCTTTTACATCTCTACCATTGATTTGCATAGAAATGTCATGAAAGTTTAACTCTCCTCTTTATTTATAATAAATTACTGGAGTTTGTTCAATAGTCTACTTATTGAGTTTGTTCAAAGTTGTCTGGGTGGCACAGTAGCTCAGTGGTTGGCACTGCTGCCTCACAGTGCCAGAAACCTGGATTCAATTCCAGCCTTGGGTAACTGCCTGTGTTGAGTTTGCACTTTAGACCATGGGAGGATACCGGAGCACCAGAAAGAAACCCATGCAGACATGGGGACAAAGGTGTGCAGGTTAGGTGATTGACCATGTTAAACTGCCCATAGTGTCCAAGATGTTTAGATGGTTAGTCATGGGAAATGCAAGATGACAGGGATTAAGGATGGGGGGAGTTAGGGATCGATCTGGATGGGATGGTCAGTGCGGACTCGATGGGCCGAATTCTGCACCATAGGAATTCTATGATTGTTCAGCATATTTTTACTTTCTTCAATATAATCTTCCTTACATAAGATAGATGCAATCGCCTTACTTTTTGAGAATTTCAATACTTTCATTGATTTTAGGTTATGCTGATATTCTCTGCAGATTTATGCAATATTCTATGTATAAGCTTTTTCTTATTTACAGTTTTTTTCAGTATTGTAATGTTATTGTTTTGGTAAAGATAAACCTAAATTCCATTATATAAAAAAAACCCATGTAAGGGCAAAATGTTATCTGCATGCTAAGATTTGGTTTTGGTCTTTGTCAGCATTAAATTTGAAAAGGTTTCTTGTGTTGATGACAAGGCTGTGTGTGGTATCATTGTTGGCTTTATAAATGACAAGCTTGTGATCATTATAGGTGTGATTTTGTGTTCAATGGTGTCACCAGTTTTGTTACATGATGTGACACATAATCACCATTCTCAATAAAAACTACAAGATTCTCAAATGACAATTCCAGAAAATGAAGAGTATTCCTGACAATGCTCTCTGAGTGCATGACTGAAATTCAAAAAATGTCAAACCCTCTATTAGGGAATACTAAAAGCAGTATTCAGTCCTAAACATACCTAACATTTATTACTTTTTGTAGAATATTTCTATCTTCCACTCATCAGGACAATTTGCAAGAATACCAATTCAAAGGGAAAACAATATTTATTCTGCACAAAAGAGAGAGCTAATTGGTTAGTAAGTGAGCTCTGCTTAATGGAGCCTTTACTTGAGAGAATACAGCAATTGATGAAACAATTAATAATAGTTAACTGGCAGGCTTTGTTTAAATTTTAAATTGGTCAGGTTGACTCTGAATGGTCAGGATATTGTCCTGAGAAAACTTGCAAAACTAAAGCCAATGGGAATGAACAAGAAAGCTCTCCAGCTGGATTTATACCAAGCACAAAGGGAACTGGTAGTAGCTGATAAATGGCAAGTAACATTTGTTATTACACCATTGTCAACTAATGTCCGTGCCCAATGAAAGAGATTATAACTACTTCCCATTGGGATTCAAAGGCATGACCATCATTAGATCGCATAATTGTCAACACCCTGGAGGTTACTATAAACCAGAAACTGAACTGAATAATCCACAAAAATATTATGGCTACCAAGTCAGTTTATAAAGTTGGAAGTATGCAGTGAGAATTCATCTCTTGGCTCCCCAAAGCCTGTCCGTAATCTCCAATGTACAGGTCGGGGTGTAATGGGATACTCCTTACTTCCCTGGATGAATGCAGCTCCAGCAACTTTCAAGAAACTTAACACCATCCAAAACAAAGAAGTCTACTTGATTGGCACTTTATTCAACATTCACTCCCTTTACCACATATGCAGTGCAGCAGCAGTGTGTGTCACCTGCAAAATGTAATACAACAACTTACCAAGCTTCCTTTGACAGCATTTTCCAAATCATGATCTCTACTATCTAGAAGGACAAGGGCACTAGCTTCATGGGAATACCACTCGCTGCAAGTTCCCTTCCAAATGACACATCATGCTGACTTGGAATACATCTCTATTTTTCCATTGAGACTGGACCACATCCTGGAACTTCCTTCATATGGGTGTATGTACATTACATGGACTTCAGCATGGTAATTCAGCACACCTACTCAAGGGTATATGGGGATCGGCAATAAATAGCCAGCAATACACGCATCCCATGAAACAAAAATTAAACATTTTTGGCCTAATCTGCTCTAATATTATCTTGGCTGAAAATGTGTTGCTGGAAAAGCGCAGCAGCTTAGGCAGCATCCAGGGAACAGGAGAATCGCGTTTCGGGCATAAGCCCTTCTTCTGGAATCCCGAAACATCGATTCTCCTGTTCCCTGGATGCTGCCTGACCTGCTGCGCTTTTCCAGCAACACATTTTCAGCTCTGATCTCCAGCATCTGCAGACCTCACTTTCTCCTCTAATATTATCTTATCTGGCTCAACGTTAAATTTTGCTTTATTACATTCTACAGAAGAACTTTGGAGTTTTTTTTATTATCTTAATTGTGCTATATAAATCCAAGCTATTGTTGTTTGTTGATGATTACATAATATTTAGCTCCATTCACGTTTCCTCAGATAAAGAAACAGCCCACGAATGAATGCAGCAAGGCCTAAACAACATTCAAGTTTCGGCTCAAAAGTAGCAAGTATCAATTGCACTGCACAAGAAGTAGGCAATAGCCATTTTTAAAACAGAGAGTCAAACCATCACCTCACAGCATTCAATAGCATCATCATCTATGTCCTATAGCAACATCTTGGGCTGGGACCATTGATCAGAAAAGTAACTGATATTGATATATAAATGTTGCTAATACATGCAACGAGTTTTGCATTCTGCAACAGATGTCCAGTCTTCTGTCTCTCAAAGCCACTCAAAGAAGAGTGGGATGGAACACTGCTTCATGCTTAGGGAGGTGCAGCTGCAACAACACCAGAAGAAGCTCAACATCACCAATGACGAAAGAGCCCATTGGATAAGCACCCATTTGTAAACCTCAACACCCACCCTCTTTAATCAGCAAGACACACTTCTATTGACTGCAGGGTACACTACAACATGACACCAAGACTTCTTTACCAGCATACCCAAACTCACAATGTCCACCATATAGATCAAAGGTGTATGGAAACATGATTTCTTCTAAGTTGCCTCAAATAGCATGCTATCCCAACTTAGACCAAAATGCTCTCCCACGATGCTTGCTTATTCAAAATCCCGGAAGATCCTGCCTTATGCCATTGTGGGATCAACTTTAACTAACTGACCTTAGCAGTTCAAGAAGAAAGCTAACTCATACATTCTCAAGGGAGAATAAATGCAAGCTGTGCTAGTGACATCCACACTCTTGGCTATAATAAAGAAATGTTTCATCCCATCTCAGAGCACTCAAACCACAAACAGTAATTGGATCATTTTCTTCCATTGCCATTTGAGGGAAAGCCTTCCCAAGACTCACAATCCCGAGTGACAAAAAAGCTTCATCTTGTCTCTGTCTTAAATGGGGCATGTCTTGTGTTTTATTAGTGACTCCCGAGTCAAAGATTCTTCCACAACAAAATCTTCTTTTTCACATTCACCCTGTGAAGACTCACCAGAATCCTACATGTTTTCATAAAGACATTTCCAGACTCTTCTGAACTCTAGCAGATACAAGTCTAGTTTGTCCCACCTTTCATCAGAAGACAGCTGCTTCCATTCCAAGTATTTGTCTAGCAAACCTCTGAATTACTTACAGGATATTTACATTTTTCCTTCAATAAGATAATTAATAGTCTTCAAGACATGGTCTCAGCAATGCCTTATATAACTGCAACATAATCTATCTACTTATACATCCAATTCCCTTCACAATAAATAAGAACATTCCGTTAGTTTGCTTTTGAAATTCACATACAAGGTCCTCCTGTATCTCAGAGTTCTGCAATCGCTTACTATTTAGATAGCATGATTTTTTAAAACTTCCTGTTAAAGTGGCCAATAACATCTGCAGTATGCACCATTTACCATAATCCTTGATCCCCTTATTTATCATGAACCTATCTATCTCTTTCTTAAATACACTCAGTGACATGGCCTCCACAGCACTTTGTGGCAGTGAGTTCCAAAGATTCACCACTCTCTAGTTGAAGAAATTCCTCCTCATCTCAGTTCTAAAGGATTGCCCCTTCACTTTGAGTCTGTATCCATAAATCCTAGGCTTTCCTACTAGTGGATACATCTTTTTCACCTCCACTTTATCAAGGCCTCTCAGTATAGTGTAGGTTTCAATGAGATACCCCTCATCCTTCTAAACTCCATAAAATACAGACCCAGAGGCCCCAGCTGCTCCTCTTATGTTAAATCCTTCATCCCGGGGATCATTCTTATGAACCTCCTCTGGACCACTCTAAGGCCAGCACATCCTTCCTTAGATACTGGGCCCAAAACTGCTCACAATATTTCAAATCTAGTTTGACCACAACCTTCATAGAATCTCTACTGTGTGGAAACAGGCCCTTTGGCTCAATGAGTCCACACGGACCCTCCAAACAGTAACCCAGCCAGACCAGTTCCCCTACCTTATTATCCTACACAACCCTGAACACTATTGTCAATTTAGCATGGCCAATCCATCTAACCTGCACATTTTAGGATTGCGGGATGAAACTTGAGCACCCAGAGGAAACTCATGCAGACATGGGGAAAATGTGCAAACTCCACACAGACAGTTGCCCAAGGCTGGAATTTAACCCGGTTCCCTGACGTTGTGAGGCGCAAGGTTAACTACTGGGTCACCGTGCCACCTATAAACCTTATACAGCCTCAGCAGGGCATTTCTATTCTTGTGTTATAGCACTCTTGAAATGAATGCTAACATTGCGTTTACCTTCCTAACTGCCAACTGAAACTGCATGTTAATCAGAAGAGAGTCCTCAACTAGGGTTTCCAAATTCCTTTGTGTTCCAGATTTCCAAAACCTTTCCCTGTTTAGAAAATAATCTACACCTCTATTCCGCCTATCAAAGTGCATAACTTCACACTTTCCCACATTGTATTCCAACTGCTATTTCTGTGCTCACTCTCCTCGCCATCCAATTCCTTCTGTAGTCATCCTGCATCCTCAACACTACCTGTTCCTCCACCTATCTTTGTGTCAAGTGGAAACTAAGCAACAATGCCCTCAGTTCCTTTGTCCAGATCAAGCATAGTTGTGGTCCCAATACTGACTCTTGAGGAACTCCACTAGTCACTAGCTGCCATCCTGACAAAGCCAATCCTCTATCCATGTCAGTCGCCTGTGTCAAGTCCCTGTGGCACATCACTCATTACATCTTGCTAATCAGCTAAAGACCCATTAATGCCTATTCTCGATTTTATCTTCTATTCTAACCCGCACATCTTTGGACTGTGTCAGGCATCTGGAGCACCCAGAGGAAACCCACACAGACATGGGGAAAATGTGCAAACATCACACAGAGAGTTGCCAGAGGCTGGAATTAACCACGGGTCCCTGGTGCTGTAAGACAGCAGTGTTAACCACTGAGTCACTGTACTGCCATATGGACACCATAATGGTGCCCATGGACCCACTATTTATTGTCATGGAAACCCATTTGATTCATTAACGCAATTTAGGGAATGAAATCTTCTGTCCTTACCTGGTCTAGCCTGCATGTAACTCCAGACAGACAGCAATGTGCTTTATTCAAAATTGAGAAATAAATAGCCGAGAAAGCAAAGTCCACATCCCATTAATTAATATTCAAAGAAGTGTTTAGCACTTTGAAGTCTACACTTGAGCACATTTCTCCATAAATGTACTTAATTAAGTAAAATACATTATCACTCAAATCCCACTCTTTATTTCAATTCCAAATCTTGGCAATCCCATAAGAACAGTGGCAGGCATAAAGCTGGCTAATACGTTCATACCAGGAAACTTTGTCCTTATCTAAACAAAAACAGCTGTGTTAATGAACAAAATAACATTTGCACATTAACCATACTGTACCCTTCCCCAGAAGATTCTTGTTTAGGGAAATAAATTAAATCTTGCTGCATTTTATTAGCTTAATAAACAAAATGAAACACCTAATTAGTCTTGGGTC
Organism: Chiloscyllium plagiosum; assembly: GCF_004010195.1. Taxonomy (NCBI): domain Eukaryota; kingdom Metazoa; phylum Chordata; class Chondrichthyes; order Orectolobiformes; family Hemiscylliidae; genus Chiloscyllium; species Chiloscyllium plagiosum. The sequence goes on from NC_057711.1 coordinate 135,631,183, forward strand.
AACCTATCAGTTTATACAGGCTTCAAACTATACCTTCCAATTAATCTGATTGGTTGATACTGATAACAGCCACTGCCAGTACATAAATACCAGTAAAAGATTACATTTGTCATGGTGTGTCTTAAGACATGTGTTTAAATAAAGAAGTAAATTATGTCAGGGAAACTTAAGTCATTCATTAGGATTATCTCTGGTACAAGATAATACAAATACATGAAACAACTTGAAAAATTACAGCGAGTTTTATTTTAACAAAGGAGTTAATGAGGTGATTTCTGAAGAAACTGAACAGAGTAAATCGAAGCAAAGCATTTCTAATGGTTGAGGAGTCTAGAATAGGCTGATATCGACATAACATTAAGTGTAAGATTTGGGAAAGACAGCAGAAGAACATTTTAATTAGAGAAATACGCAAGAATGTATAGGACATGATAGACATTAGTCACTTTAGTCAAGATCATGTCAATACTTAAAGTAAAGTTATTTGAACAAAGTTATGGATTCAAAGAGTCATCCAGCACAGAAACAGACCCTTCGGTCCAACCAGTCCTTCGTGACCATAATCCTGAACTAAACGAGTCCCACCTGCCTGCTCCTGGCCCACATCCCTCCAAATCTTTCCTATTCATTGTTAAAAATCACACAACACCAGGTTATAGTCCAACAGGTTTAATTGGAAGCACACTAGCTTTCGTAGCGACACTCCTTCATCAGGTGATAGTCAGGTGAAAGCTAGTGTGCTTCCAATTAAACCTGTTGGACTATAACCTGGTGTTGTGTGATTTTTAACTTTGTACACCCCAGTCCAACACCGGCATCTCCAAATCATGTTTCCTATTCATGTATCTGTCTAAACGTCTTTTAAATGTTGCAATTGGACCCACATCCACCTCTGGACATTTATTCTGCACACAAATCACTCTCTGTGCAAAAAAAAATGCACTTCATGTCTTTTTTAAATCATTCTCCTCTCACCTTAAAAATCTACCCCCCCCATCTTGAAATTTCAAACTGTAGGGAAAAGATAACTGCCACTCACCTTATCTATACCCCTCATGATTTTAAAAACCTTTATAAGGTCGCCCCTTCAACCAGGTGAAGAAAAGAACAATGAAGAAATGGGGAACACAGCGATTAGGATTGTGCAGGATAAACACCTAATACGACTGGTTGGCTCGGACAGCATGTTTCTATGTTGCAAATTCTATCTTGTTCCATTTCATTTCGATATTCTATAAAGAATCACAATCAAATGCAATATATGGACATTTCATTAGCTATTATAATGAACTCAGGAAGAATAGTTGAATATCACATTCAGACGTGAAATAGGAGTTAAAAATTGACACGTAAGGTATAGGTAACATTGAAAACTGAAGACAAAATAAATATATGTTTTATTTGAAGTGTCACAAAATATGATAGGTAAATTAAATATTTCCTCCTGTTACAAACAGAATACAGATAAAAGCTGAGGTTATCCATAGCACAGATATAAGTCTAAATAAGTCAGAAATATTGCAAGAATATTGCAAAAATATTGCATGTTTCTGAACAACTGAAAAGCCACATTAATTCTGCTCACTAAAGGAAGAATGTGTGCAACTGTAAAAAGGTTAATCAAGAGTAAGGACACAATGATGTTAAAGTGTATCATTCTAATTTAATTTGTGTTCTTTAGAAAAAGCACTTTACTTTGTTCACAGAGTACAAAAACAATTTATCTTAAAATGAGCGAAAAATTAAAAAGAATCACCGTAAGCTAGGTAATATATCAATTATAAAAGAACTATACATTGGGTCAAAACTCCTGGAGAAAATTCTAAAATAGAATGACAAGAAAGCAAGCTATAATTTTCGAAACAGTGCAATTATAAAACCAAATTGTTCCATCGTATGTCACCAGTTTTAGTACACAACTTAATGCAGCTTAACAACATATGATTCATATTTATGAACATTTTTGTACGTGGCATTATTGCCTGAGATGGTGATGCTAGGGATGGAAGAATTGTTGAACTGGTCAGCATCCATAACAATGGTGTGTTCATTGGTGTTGCTACAGGCACTTCGATTCTGAAGTTCAGAGAAAACCCTGCGGAGGACCAAACAACAGATTTAAGTTTTCCCATCAATCTGGTTGTGCCAAGCGAGATGTAGTAGTTAAATTATACAAATTTTCACTGTTATCATTCTCCAGCACCCAGTCAATGAATTTCTTCTTCCAAAATGATGACAGACTCAGCATGCAGTAAAGCAGAAATAAATGAAGACAACTGACCTGTTAATACATGAAGAACAATACTTCCTTAATGACTTGTAAATAAGCATTTGCTGAAAATGCAAATGGATTGAAAACATTGAAGCACAAATAATGAAAACACAAATCATAAGTTACTCAGTTAAGCAGCAGGCTCTTATTTGGATGGTATATTAGAAATCTTTTATAGACTTGGACTTAGAGAGTTAAAATTTGTTGCTGACTGAAAAGTACAGAGAGTTTGATAAACCATGAGGAAAAGTATAACATTTAAAGGACTCAAATTGCAGTTTATGATAAATATCCTCTCAGCTTCGGTGATACCCCATGCTCCAAAAAGAAGTTTAAGCAATTACTTCGAGAGAAGAACATATTACCCTTCTGTGGTCTTGACTTGAATAAGAAATTTCCTTCCAGAATTCAAATTTTCTATGCTCTACCTCTGAAAAACTTACAACTTTCCCTTTCTAAAATTCAGTTGTCAGGTGAATCTACATTAACTTCCTTCTAGATTCCAAAGGTCATTGAGGCTAAGTTCCTGAAATGTCTATTTTCCAAGAATTGACTGTTGAACTACTATTGTGCCATTTCACATGAAAATAACTTTGCACAAAAGTCAATTGCAAAGGGCATTCTATTTCCCAATAGGATTAGTATTAGTTCAAAACGCTTAGGTGAACAATGACTTTTATGTTAGCAATCCTCCTATGTAAAATTGTTATTGGCTGCTTCTAATGTGTATGCAACAAATCACTGCAACCAATGGCCTTACACTGCATTGATTAGTCACTGTCCCATGGCCAAGAGGGAGATAACCTTCTCCTTTGTGCTTTCAATGTTAGAGATGGGAGGGATACAAACCTCTAAAAAGGTGTTAAAAGCAAGGAAGTCATAGAGAAAGAAAAAACCAATGGAATCCTCCTCCTGACATAGTGTATGGACTAGTCATAGCAAACACCCTTTTTCGTCAGAGATATAAATACAAGACCATGGCACATATTGGTATTTGCTTGACCAATGTCATCATCCAAGTGAGAGATGGTGCATCACCCTTGCCATGACAGGAGTGACCATTGCCCAATCCAGTCCTGCCCAAAAACAGAGCAGTGGCAGCAAAAGCAATTCACAAGAAATTCAGTATGAATAAACTGAAGGACTCTTGTGAAGAATGACCTGCTCAGTCAATGCCGCGTAAGACAAATTGGCAATGCTCAACGAACAGACAAGGCACACTGTCGACAGTGCCCAGTCTGCCCTTAAATCCATCATAAAAATCACTTATTAAGATACTCTACCAGGAAGCACCAGGGCTGATTTGACAAGAATGATTAGGAGATCTAGAAGTTACTAAACCTTATCTCTGTTGCTACCAAAGTGCGGCTATTGTATGTAGTCACAGAGAACTTGTCACCCATCTTGACATACTAAAGAATTTGCTTTAGTTTCCAATATTTTAAATAAAGGAATTTCCATTGATGACTGCTGTTCTATCTCAGAGAAAAATAAACTGATTCAACATTCACCAAAAAAAAAAGAAAATCTGAGCATCAGAAGTATAACCATGAATAACAATCCAGGAATGGCCTTAAAATTGATGATTTTTTTTTTGATATTCAAAGAGGGGAACCTGCACTGTTTAGTGTTCAGCAACTCAAGTCTGGCTAATTGTAGTTTACAAAAAACATACTTGTATTGTTTCAATGAATCGATGATTCAATTACTTTGCAGTTCAGGAACAATTGATAATTTGTGTGACAGGCACCTTCAAGATTTATGTACTTTTAACATTTCAAAGACCTGAGATAGAAGCCCTCAAATGTGTTCTGATAATGCTTTGATCAACCAGTTCCATTGCTGCCTGCATTTGAAATAACTTATTATTCCTACACTGTACTTATCCCATCACAATGTCAGGAAGATTTCTTTTCAAGAATCCAGCTAAATGGAGGGCAAATTTAAACTAATGAAATATTGATTTTGCCAAAGTTTTATTGAAATAAATCATAATGGAGATTATAAAATATAAAGTCAAACATCTTCTATTATCATGGCATCCTTTGTTGCTGTCAGATAAGTTCATTAACATTGGTGACATACCTGGTTTGTGCTAAATTTAAAAAAAAAATTAACTCATTTTTGAATGAATATAGTGCATAATAATTTGGAGCATTTTTTATGCCTGGAGGGTAGGTCAATACACTTGGTGCTAGCTGACTCTCTAAACTATCTTTGATCTTCAAGTTCCACTGCAATGTTGATAAATTCCCTATTTCAAAGGAACTTACGAAAGATACATTAAAGTGAAATGCGGGGTTATCTTATAATACTTAGAAGGAACATGCTCTCTGTAGAGTAGTTCAGAGAAAACTTGTATGAATAATGCTATAAGTACAAAACAATGCAAATTCCTCTCCTGCTAGCTCACTTTGGAACCGAGTGCCTGACAATAACAATAATTCTCACATTAAAGGAAGGACAAACATAACTACCAGGTGAAGGCGTATATTACATGTATTGCGTCATTGACTGCTGGGGCATGTAATTCCATTTTGGAGCTGAAGAATTGGAGAATAATAAGTGGCAAGAAATTCCTCTCCCCCACTGTGAAATTATCTATGAGACACAAGTCGGAAGTGTGTTAGAATACTCCCCACTTGCCTGGATGAGTATAGCTCCAACAACACTCAAGAAGCTTCACACATCCAAGGCAAAGCAGACTGACTTTTTTTGTTCATTCACAGGATGAGGGCATCACTGGCTTGGCCAGCATTTATTACCCATCCCTAATTGCCCAGAGGGCAGTTAAGTGTCAACCACATTGATGTGGGTCCAGAGTCACATGTAGGCCAGACCAAGTAAGTTTCCATCCCTAAAGGACAATAGTGAACTAGATTTTTTCCAACAATTAACATTTGATTCCTGATCATCATTAGACTCCGAATTCCAGATATTTATTGAATTCAAATTCAACCATCAGCTGTGGCAGGATTTGAACCCAGGTCCCCAGAACGTAACCCAGAGACTCAGATAAAGAGCCAGCAACAATACCACTAGGACATTGCCTCCCCTTAGTGGGAATTGGCACTACATTCACATACATCCACTCCCTCCACCACCAAAGCTCAGTAATAGCAGTGTATATTATCTACATGATAAATTGCAGAAATTCATCAAAGATCCTCAGACAGCACCTTTCAAACGCATGACCACTTTCAATTAGAAGGAAATGGACAGTAGACACATGAGAATATCGCCACCTTCAAGTTCCCCTCCAAGCCACTCATCCTCCTAACTTGGAAATATATCACTGTTCCTTCACTGCCACTGGGTTAAAATCCTGGATTTTCCTCTCTAAAGGCATTGTTGATTAACCACAGCAAGTGGACTGCAGTGGTTCAAGAAGGCAGCTCACCCCCACCTTCTCAAGGGGCAACTTGGGACAGGCAATAAATGCTGGCCATCCAGTGACACACACATCCCACAAAAGAATTTTAAAAAAAGAGATGTAAACATTTCTGTGTAGTCCAAGATGGAGGATGCGAACATTTCCTGGCTGGAACAGGCTGCTCCTTTTTTGAGGTATTTTAGGTGTTGGAGGTGATTCCCTTGAATTCCAGGAGCAGCATTTATTGTTTTATATACTGTCACATTGTTTTGGAATTTTAGAGAAAGAAAAGTCAAAACAAGTTAAAAGGGAAAAAGACAGACAATAGACAGCACATGGTCTGTGCAGGATAGAGAGAGAAAGAAACCCACACTGCTGGCTAACACAACACTGAACCTGTGCAGTTACTGCCTTTGCTGGTTGAATTCATGTATTGCTGGACATCGGAGTGCGTCTAGGAAAACTTAACAACCCGCAAAATTCACAACTGATCTTGGAATAGGATGTTTGAGAGAGTTCACAGCACAGAAACAGGTAAGTGAATAGCTTTAAGTACAGCCTTGCTTTAAATCTACAATAGTGAGTAGAGTGGGTTCTTTCTTGATTATATGTTTTCTTGAGGTATGTCTCTTAAGTCATAAGTATTAAGTTAGCCTGGAGCAGTGTTTTGTAGAGGAATAAGATGGTGCTATTTCCTGGGTCTGTAGTGTTGAAGAAGCAAAAATGGCCCTTTGTAGAGTGATATGTTCTTCTGATCAGACGTGGAAGTTTAGGGAGGGTTTATGTGTTACTGAGGATTATATCTACAATAAATGCCGTTAGTAGCCCACCCAGACTCATTTCCCTCTGACTAATGCACCTAGCACTATGGGCAATTTAGCATGGCCAATTTACGTGACCTGCACATCTTTGGACTGTGGGAGGAAACTGGAGCACCTGGAGAAAACCCACACAGACACAGAGAATGTGCAAACTCCACACAGACAGTCATCCGAGGCTGGAATCGAACCAGGGACCCTGGTGCTGTAAGGCAGCAGTGCTATAGTGATGCAAAAGGATAGACCAGATCTAAACATTTAATTTCTAAATTTGAGGAAGGCCAATTTTGGTGGTATTAGACAAGAACTTTCAAAAGCTGATTGGGTGCAGATATTCTCAGGTAAAAGGACGGAAAATGGGAAGACTTCAGAAATGAGATAACAAGAGTCCAGAGACAGTATATTCCTGTAAGGGTAAAAGGCAAGGCTGGTAGGTATAGGGAATGATGGATGATAGAGAAATTGAGGGTTTAGTTAAGAAAAAGAAAGAAAAATATGCCAGGTATAAACAAGATTGATCAAGTGAATCTTTTGAAGAGTATAAAAGCAGTAGGAGTATACTTGAGGGAAATCACGAGGGAAAAAAGGGGACACGAGATAGCTTTGGCAAATAGAATTATGGAGAATCCAAAGGGTTTTTACAAATACATTAAGGACAAAAGAGTAACTAGGGAGAGAATAGGGCCCCACAAGGATCAACAAGGCGGCCTTTGTGTGGAGCCGCAGGAGATGGGGGAGATACTAAACGAGTATTTTACATCAGTGTTTACAGTGGAAAAGGACATGGAAGATATAGACTGTAGGGAAGTAGATGGTGACATCTTGAAGAATGCCCATATTACAGAGGAGGAAGTGCTGGATGTCTTGAAACGCATAAAGGTGGATAGATCCCCAGGACGTCTTGAAACGCATAAAGGTGGATAGATCCCCAGGACCTGATCAGGTATACCCTTGAACTCTGGAGGAAGCTAGGGAAATGATTGCTGGACTCCTTGCTGAGATATTTGTATCATTGATAGTCACAGGTGAGGTGCCAGAAGACTGGAGGTTGGCTAATGTGGTGCCACTGTTTAAGAAAGGTGGTAAGGACAAGCCAGGGAACTATAGACCGATGAGCTTGACATCAGTGGTGGGTAAGGTGTTGGAGGGAATCCTAAGGGACATGATTTACATGTATTTGGAAAGGCAAGGACTGATTAGGGATAGTCAACATGGCTTTGTGCATGGGAAATCATGTCTCACGAACTTTATTGAGTTTCTTGAAGAAGCAACAAAGAGGATTGATGAGGGCAGAGTGGTAGATGTGATCTATATGGACTTCAGTAAGGCGTTCGACAAGGTTCCCCATGGGAGACTGGTTAGCAAGATTAGATCACATGGAATACAGGGATAACTAGCCATTTGGATACAGAACTGGCTCAAAGATAGAAGACAGAGGATGGTGGTGGAGGATTCTTTTTCAGAAGGAGGCCTGTGACCAGTGGAGTGCCACAAGGATCGGTACTGGGTCCACTACTTTTTGTCATTTATATAAATGATTTGGATGTGAACCTAGGAGGTATAGTTAGTAAGTTTGCAGATGACACCAAAATTGGAGGTGTAGTGGACAGGGAAGAAGGTTACCTCAGATTACAACAGATGGGCCAATGGGCTCAGGAGTGACAGATGGAGCTTAATCTAGACAAATGTGAGGTGATGCATTTTGGGTAAGCAAATCAGAGCAGGACTTATACAGTTAATGATAAGGTCCTGGAAAGTGTTGCTGAACAAAGAGACCTTGGTGTGCAGGTTCACAGCTCCTTGAAAGTAGAGTTGCAGGTAGATAGGATAGTGAAGAAGGCATTTTGGTATGCTTTCCTTTATTCATCAGAGCATTGAGTACAGGAGTTAGGAAGTCATGTTGCGGCTGTACAGGGTGTTGGTTAGGCCACTTTTGGAATATTGTGTGCAATTCTAGTCTCCTTCCTATTGGAAGAATGCTGTGAAATTTGAAAGGGTTCAGAAAAGATTTACAAGGATGTTGCCAGGGTTAGAGGATTTGAGCTATAGGGAGAATAGGCTATGGCTGTTTTCCCTGGAGCGTTGGAGGCTGAGGGGTAACCTTCTCAAGGTTTATAAATTTGTGAGGGACATGGATAGGATAAATAGACAAAGTCTTTTCCTTGAGGTGGGGGAGTCCGGAACTAGATGCATAGGTTTAGGATGACAGGGGTAAGATATAAAAGAGACCTAAGGGGCAACTTTTTCACACAGTCTGTTGTGCATGTTTGGAATGAGCTGCCAGAGGATATGGTGGAGGCTGGTACAATTACGACATTTAAAAGGCACATGGATGAGTATATGAATAGGAAAGGTTTGGAGGGATGTGGGCCGGGTGCTGGCAGGTGGGACTAGATGGGGTTGGGATATCTGGTCAGCATGGACAAGTTGGACCAAAGGGTCTGTTTCCAGGCTGTACATCTCGATGAGTGTAATGAGAACTGCCATAAGAGAACTCAAGAATGATAGTGATATGACAAATGTTTCATCATTTTCAGAGGTCTTTAACAATATTTAAACTTTTATTCATAGTTTAGCTTCCTCCGATGCTCATTTTGATCATTCTCACACCCAGGATAAACTCCCAACTCAGGTAGTATCATAGCTTTGAGCCAAATAAGAATCTGTTCAAATGATATGCAGTGAGGTTTATCTAAGTTGGTCCCACATCAGACGTGTATAGTATTTATCAAGATCCTATCATAACTCAAATATCAAAGATATGAGATCAGATGGCAAATTGCAGAAAGCTCCATCATTTCATACTGGGGTCTGATAAATGGGAATAGCAATGATCCTCACATTTAAGGGAGGGCAATAAGTATTGCCTGGAGAAACAATATGTTGCTGCACACAAGGACTGAGCCACTGGGGTATGACCTTCCATTTGTGAGCGAGAGAACCAGAAAATAAAAATTCATAAGCACATAAACTTCCATCCCATTTGGTCAGGGATAATTTAATGGATAACTCAAGGGTGGCAGTCTTTTCATCAACTGTGTCCTTCAATATCTTTGGTACATAAATTCTTGCAATGATTTTAATCAAGATTATCCCAAATGTAAATCAACGTTTTGACATGCTTCAATTTTTTTCTTGACTTTATCAACATCTCATAATACTACTGCATTTGTCTCACTGACAAAAATCACATCAGTTAATGGTTGCCAACAAATGAGCAGCTTTGACTAGTAATGTGAAGCAACTTTCTCATTAATTTAGTATATGAAACCTTTTAGCTAGCTGGTCATACCTAGATATCGCATTGAACATCATGGTGTACAGATATGGTGGCTTAGAACGGTAAAAATAAACATAGCTGTCAAACATTAGTATTAGATACAAATTAAGTCATCATAATTTATTTAAGTATTGATATATTTTAAACTTGAATTACAATATACAATTACATACTAATGTAGGCAATGGGATCAGGCCAATATGCCCCTCAACCTTGCTCTACCATTCAAGAAGATTATGGCTTTACATCTCTGTTCTGAATGTATGTCCTCTTATTCTGTAACTACATCCCAAGGTTCGAGGCTCCCCCACTGATGGAAACATTTCTCAATGTCTATCTTATCAAGCCCCCTCAAAACTTTGTATGCTTCAACAATATCACCCATTCATCTCCTAAATTTGCAGAAACATAAAAGAAAGGAGATGGCATAGGTCATTTGACTCATGTATCCTGCTCTGCCCTTCAATATGGTCCAACTCAATCCCATGTTCCCTCTTTCTCCCCATACACATTCACTCCTTTAACCTTAAGAACTACATCTAAATCTTGACTGAAAACATACAATGTTTTGGTCTCAACCACGTTCTGTGGCAAGGAATTCCACAGGCTCTCTACTCTCTGGGTGAAGTCATTTCTCATCTCAGTCCTGAATGATCTATCCTATATCCTTAGACCATGCCCCCTAGTTTTGGACTCCCTGGTCATCAGGAACGTGTGCCCTGTGTTTACCCTGTCCAGTCCTGCTAGAATTTTATAGATTTCTATGAGACGACCCTCATTCTTCTGTGACTCAGTGAACACGGTCCTAATTGATCCAATCTCTCTTCATACATCATGCCATTCCAGGAATAGTTGTGGTAGACCTTCATTGCACTCCCTGTCATAGTCAGAGCTTTCTTCCTCAGATAAGGAGACTACGACTGCACACAACAGTCACCAAAGCCTTGTACAATTGTAACAAGCCAAAGCTGCTTCTGTACTTGAATCCTCTCACTATGAAGGCCAGCATATTATTTCCCTTCTTTACTGCCTGCTGCATCTGCACCTGTCTCTTTCCCAATCTATCACCTTTCAGATAAATAATCTGGCTTTTATTTATTTTTTTACCAGAGTGGATAATCTCACATACTTGATCTGCAATGCATTTGCCCACTTACTCAACTTGTCCAAATCACACTGAAGCATATTTGCAGCCTGCTGACAGTTCACTCACCCAACCAACTTTGTGTCATCTGCAAACCTGTATATATTACATTTATTTCCTTCATCTACATCATTAATATATATTGTGAATAGTTGGGGTCCAAACACTGATAGCTGCAGAACCTAAGTAGTCACTGGCTGCCACACAGAAAAAAATTGTTCCTATTCTTTGATTTCTGTCTGTTAAACAATTCTCTGTCCATATCATTACACCACCTTCAATCCCTGGGCTTTAACATTACATGCTAATCTCCTTTGTGGGAATGTATCAAAAGCTTTCTGAAAGTCTGATGAATAAAGGCCTAACCTGTTATCCGTTCTTGAAGCCAACACCTTCATATCAGGAATCAGCCTGGTGAATCTCTTTGAACCACTTCTTTTATAAATACAAGGACCAAAGCTCTATACAGTACTATACTGTATACAACGCGTTAGGTGCAGCCTCACAATCACCCTGCACAGTTGTAACATTTCTCTAATTTTAAACTCCAAACTCTGAGCAATGAAGCCCAAAATTTCAGTCTTAATTCCTTGCTGCACCTACATGCTAGCATTTATGTTTTATGCACAAGAACACCCAAATTGCTCTCTATTGCACATTTTTAAAATCTCTCTCCATTTATATCATACTGTTTTTGATTCTTCCTGCCAAATAACATGACTCTCACTTTCTTATATTAAACTCCATCTGCCAGTGTCTTGCCCCTTCACCGACCCTATTTATATGCTCTTGTAGATTTTATAACTCCTCAACACAACATGCTTTTTCACCTACTTTTGTATCATCAGACAAATTTAGATACATTTCACTCTGTCCCCTCCACCAAGTCATTAATATATATAGTAAATAATTGAGATTCTGGGATTTGTGGTATTCCACTGGTTAAATCTTTCTGAAAAAGTTCCATTAATCCTAACTCTTTTTCTTATGTCTGTTGCTAATCATCAATCCATGATGAAACATTACCCCAAAAAAAGTCAAGCTCCTATTGAGTGCAATAGTGTTTTCTGTGGTATCTTATTGAATGCCTCCTGACTATCCAAATACACTACATCCCTAATTCTCTTTTATCAACTTTGTTTGTTATAGCCTCAAAGAACTCCAGAACACTTGTCAAACAAGATTTTCCTTTAACAAAGGCATTTAATATGATTATTTTAATTTTTCTAAATGTCCTGCTATTTCTTCCTCAATAATAGACTCCAGCATTTCCTAAATGATAGATAGATGACCTGGTCTATAATTTTAATTTTTCTGTCCCATTGTCTTCTTGATCAGGGGCATCACACAAGCAATTTTCCAATTTGCTCGAGCCCTCTGGGAATGCAGCAACTTCTGCAATATTTTGACCAATGCCTGCACTATCTCAATAGCCTCCTTTAAAATCTGTAGTTGCAGGCCATCAAGTCCTGGTGACTTGTTGGCCTTCAATCCCTACTGCAGGCAGTCATTGGGTTGCAAACAGGTTCCATTCTGGAATTGTTCGCAAATCATTTTGTACCCAAGTCAGAACATAATGCAGAACAATATAAAGGAGGAGTTCGTATGGACAGGAAATGTTCAGATGTCAGTTCTATAAAATTACACCCCTGTATTAGATTAGTGCAATTGCTTGTAAGTCAAATATTTGTAAATCTTGCCAAATACTTTGTCCCTCATGATAGAGATGATTACAAGACCTTTCCTTCCATGAGCACCTTGCCTACCTGATATCTTTGGGATGGTTACAGCATCCACTACTGTGAAGACCAATGCAAATATTATTTTAATTTATCTGTTCTATTTTATTATTCCCCCAGTCACATCACCTTTAATCCCACACTTACTATGCTCTTTTTATATATCTGTAGGAGCCCTCACTCTTTGTTTTTAAGTTTCATATAAACTTGTTTTCATAATTTTCCCTCACTTTATTAGCTTTTTCTCATACATTTATGGTTCCTAAAAGACCCCCAATCTTGTAGCCCTTCACTACGTTTTGCTGCTTTGTGCACCTTAATTTTGATTGAATACTCTCCCTAACCACTTATGTTAACCCCAAGTGGTTTATCCTGATAATCGAGTCTTTTTTTTCACCAGAATTTTTTTTTGAGTTTATATCTGCTGATCCACTGACTTTCTGGTTAGTATATTTTCATCATACCTCTGTACCATATTTAAATTGAGAACACTGTCTGCCTCATTACAGGTTACTAGATCTAAACCAAATCTGTTCCTGGTTAGGGTTGTCCAATGTGCTGCCCTAAGAAACAATCCCTGATGCACTCTATGAATTTTGTTGCTAAGTTATCCATGCCCATTTGATTTAACCAGTCAATATGCGGATTATATTCACTCATGACAATTTCAGTGTAATTCTTGCATGCCTCCATTATTTTCCAATTGATGGAAATTGTTTGTATTCTTGGTCACACTGCAACCATATCTTCATAATAGCTATCATGACATATTCATTTATTTCTGTTTGTACCGTCAACTCATCTATCTAGTTACAAATGGCTTCATGCATTCAGAGAAAGAGCCTGAAGCTTTGACTTATTACCATTATTACAGATCCTGGTTCTAATTTCTGCTGCACACTTCTGCATATCTTTTCTACCCCTCTCTGATACACTTTGATTACTATTCACTTCTTCACTACTCTGAACCTCTGCTCACCCATTTCTTTTTGATCTTTTAAACTTTATCATGTTGCGGTTGTACAAGACATTGGTTAAACCACTTTTGGAATACTGCATTCAATTCTAATCTCTCAGCTATAGAAAACATGTTATTAAACGTGAAAGGGTTCAGAAAAGATTCACAAGGATGTTGCCATGGTTGGAAGGTTTGAGCTACAGGGAGAGGCTGAACAGATTGGGGCTTTTCTCCCTGGAACATCAGAATCTGAGGGGTGATCTTATAGATCCCTAGGATCTATAGGAGGGGGAAGATTTAAAACGATCCTAAGGGGAAACTTTTTCAAGCAGAGGGTGGTGCGTGTATGGAAAGAGCTCCAGAGGAGTTGGAAGAGGTGATACAATTTCAGCATTTAAAAGGCATCTGGATGGGTGCATAAAGGGTTTAGAGGGAGATGGGCCAAATGCTGGCAAATGGGACTAGATTAATTTAAGCTATCTGGTTAGCATAGACAGGTTTGACTAGAAGGTCTGTTTCCATGCTGTACAGCTCTATGACTCTATGACCCCTACCCTCCACATTAATTAGTATAAAAACTTACATAACACATTAGTCCCAACATAGTTCAAATATAACCCATCCCATGGAACAGCTCTGTCTTTCCTCGGTACTGGTATCAGTACACCATTAATTGGAACCGATTTCTCCCACGCCAATCTTTGATCCAGGCATTGATCTCTTTAAGTTAATTACATTATGAAAATTGCACATGGCTCAGGTAATAATCCTGAGATTGTTGACTTTGTGTTCCTACTTTGTCATCTAGCCACGAGCTGCTTGTAATTCCTCAGCAGAATCTTTTCCATAGTCCTACCTATGTATTTGGCTCCAGTGTGACCATGAAACATGGATCACTCCTCTCCTACCACACGTTCCTCTCCAGCCCAGAAGCGATGTCCTCAACCTTGTCACCAGGTAGCAACACAGCCTTTGGGATTCTGTGTCTTTGCTGCAGAGAACTGTATCTATTCCCTAAATACACTATCCCCTACTACTGCTATATTTATTCATTTTTTCTTAACCATTTGAATGGCATTCTCTATCATGTACTTCAGTCAGTGCACTCAACCTCCCTGTGGTCAGTCCACTCATTCATGCCACAATCAAGAATCTCACACATTTTGGAAAGGGCACTGGCTGAAGCTCATCCAAAACTAAATTTTGGATTGCCCATACCTGTCTCATTTGCAAGCATGCCTTCCTGTCTCTGACCACAAATCAAATCTGATATAATTAGTACAAGACTGTCTCCTGAAAGAGAATGTCCAGTTAACTCCCACCCCAACCATAGTCATACCTGCAAATTAGACTCCAGTGCATCAATTCTGTGCCAAAGTTCCTTGAGCAACCAACACTTACCCCATTTCCCACATACTATAGCGGCATCACATCACCTGCCCAGTCATCTCTATTCTATTGCATTTTAATTAATTATTTTGGATGTTAAATGTAATAAATTCATATCTGTACTCATCAGCTGTAATAACAAATGGCTTGAACTCACAAAAGAGACATAGAAAAATACACATTAATCACCTCGCTGCTTTTCTGTGAGTTTGGGATTGGGCTGTAGTGGTGGAAGGAATTGAAGGTAGAACTGGTAAAGACAAAGCAGGCTCCTGATGAAGGATCCTGAAACATTGACTCTCCTGCTCTTCTGATGCTTGTGTTTTTTGACCTGTGTTTTTTTTTCCAGCTCCACATTTAATCCACTCTGACTTACCAGCATCTCCAGTCCTCACTATCTCCAGAAAGGATTGAAGGGTTTTCTGCTAATGGTTTCTATCTCCCACCCCTGCTGCCCTCTGACACAGCTCCTCTCTTCAAGTTATGAAGTTGCTGCACCTTCTCCGGATACTTATGGGTATGCAAAGAGACTATCTCTTATTGAATACCTATATAATCAAGAAGGGTTTGCACAATTCGATCCGCTCACATGTAAAACTCAATCCGGTTATTGTCAAGCCTACAGCAGGCCATTATAATTATTCCATTTTTGCCCTTTTACAGTTAAATAACATTATATTCATTAGAGTCCTTGCATGAGTTGCTGAAGGTGTGTTAGTTAATATACTAAGTTGTACAAAAACTAAATGCAGATCACCTTATAACACCAGTTATGTAATGTCTGATATCTGACATACTTATAATTTGTCATTTGAAACTATATCACATATAGCTCCGATAGAGCATCAACCAGGTGGGACGTTAACTCTGTTTCTTTCTCCACATTGGCTGCCAAACCCTCTGAGCACTTCTAGTGTTTGTTGGCTTTGATTTCAGATTTGCAGCGTCTGCAGTATTTTCCCTTCGTGTGACTTATGCAGCCACTGAATTTACTACCAAGGTGTATAACTTTGAAATGTTTGCACCAACATAGATAAGACACGAAGGAAAAAAAAACCGCATTGGAGCATTTTAACATTGTCATTGCGTAATTGTATTTCATCCTAGCTTGTGTTAGCTGGATGTCAACACAAACACTAAAAAAATTACCGTATAAATCATTTTTATTGCACTTTAACAGAGAAACAGGTAAGCCAGTCCACAATTCAACTATGCCCTTTTTGCTGTCATAAAAAAGTCTCCTTCTAATCTTCTCCTACTGTGAAGAGATGCCAAGAAGAATGTGTAAATCCTTGATTTCTTATTTTATCTGTGCACAGCTAAATCGATCCACGGCGCTTCTGCACCTGCTCCCTCGCTTGATGCACAAATAATGGTGCCATCCAACCGCCTTCCAATCAGACCATTTAAACCAGGCTATTACAAAGGAAAATGACAAATGCTGCTGCCCAGTGTCGTTCCCCGTCTGGGAGATAAAAACTAATAAATTTCACAAGCATGGCACATTTAACTGAAATTCCGTGCTCTTTCCCGCGATACAGCCAAGTGTTTTGCCCACTTGGTTACTGGATCCAGAGTTCCCCAAGGACTCACTGACTAGATCAATATCTCCCTGCTCACGTAGTCAAAATGGCTCCATCTGGTTACCGCGAGCTAGTAGGATATTCGCGGATAGACATTCTGTTGCTTGAGGTAATACGTATTATTTTAAAATATACCATTTATCGTCGTCATGAGATACTTGTAGAAAATAGCATTTTTTTTTTATTGCTCGAGAATTGTGTCCTGCAGTTAGCTAACACATTCTGAAAGGCCTCCAATTTCAGGTCGCTGTTCCAAATATAACTTTCCCCACATTCTTTAACGAGGGCAACGTTATTAGGCGAGAACAGAGCGTTTCACAAGCAGCCCCCTGTTTTTAACGACTTGTTGAACAAGTTGGCTTTGTTTTCCGAGGCTGCTTAAATGAGTGCAGCAAGACTGTCCCATCTGGCTTTAAATTGGAAAAACAAATATTGCCTCGAGTTTAATTCGCGTCAGCTGGTGACTAGATGCGTTTCAATAACGCGAACTAGTTTCTTGGTCACGGCGTCAAAATTTTGCCGGTGAAATAAACAATAATAATCAGATAAACACTACTTTCAACGACAGTTGCAGACATTCGGGTAAAGTGTTACGCATGGCAAGTGAATTGTAGTGAAAGTGAAAGTGAAAGTTCACTTAAAGTGAGTCTTCAGTCTCCTGAAGGTTGAGGACTGGAATTTCGCTTCTCACTCGGTTCTGAACTGCCACATTATGACAATTTATTTATCCTGTTGATGTTACTGAGTCAGAGAGTAACAAACTTCCGTTGTGAGGTTACCTACGGTGTTCTCGATCCTCTGGATATTTCATGGACATGAATAAACGAATATAAGCCTTGATAGAGGCCACAACATGTTGGAGGAATGTTTGCTTTTCATTTCCAAACTTTTGATTTACGTGGCCGTGAAATGTTGACACTGGCTGTGCTTAAACAGCCAAAAGTACTAATAAATCGGAGAGTTTTGCTGCATCAGCTTAGAATACTATTATGTTGACGTTTTTAACTGAATTCTGTGAGGAATCCGGTCCAGGGTGTTGGAATAAGTCATTTTAGGGGCTATCTTGTGGGCGAATTAACAGATTTAAAGAGCTGCGTAGTATTCTTGCATTTGGTTTTCGCAACCAAACAGCCACGAATGAACAGTATTCGTGTTATCCAAAACTCGGTTTTATTCGACCAGAATATTTCAAAACTCACACCAGCCACTTGTAAATGAGATATTTTGGGGGAAGCAACTTTTTTTTTAAATTGTAAGGTAGTTCTCCAATTTGATACAATGTCATTATATTCCAATCTAGATCGCAGCCTGGACTCATATCACCATCAAAGTAAATAGTTGCCTTTTTAAACACTTTAGTTAGTTCGTACTGTGTGCAATTAACGAAAGGTGTTTAACTTGTATTGATAAATTATTTGAAAACCGGTTGGAATTATTTTAATAAGCTGATAGAAAATAATGTTATTGTACTATACGCTATGGTTTGTAGTTACAGTCGATGAATACAAAAACCGCGGGATTTACCAGAAGTAAGTTTATTCTACTTAATAGAAACTTAATTTTCCACAGGTGAATCTGTTTGGGGACGGGGTGGAGGGGAACGTAGGATTCTCGTTCGCTGGAACACACTTTAAGAATGAGTCTCAATCCGAAAACAAGTAGTACAAAAACTCGGTTGCACTAAACTTCTAGTTTCTTTTTCCCCTATAGAATATTACATTAAAATGTATTGCTATTAGGGGGGGAAATAGTTAACATCGCACGAGGCGATACTCTTTTGGTCGAATTAGGTGCCACAATGAATAGTTGTGTAACCGCATTGAGCTGCCGGAATACTTGGTAGCAGGAGGTATGCAAGCCCTGAAGCACGCGAAGTTAATGTTTGCTTGTTCTTTCAGAACTATGGACAGCTCTTACTGACAAGCTTCTGCAGGAGTTATTCTGAGTTTTACAGCACGGAAACTGACCCTTTCGTCCAACCTATCCACATCTAACATTCATCCCAATCTGACCTAGTCCCATTTGCCAGCATTTGGCCCATATTCTTCTGAACCCTTCCTATTCATATATCCATCCAGATACCTTTTTCAAATGTTGTAGTTGTACCAACCTCCAGCACTTCCTCTGGCAGCTCATTCCATAGCTGCACCACCCTCTGCGTGAAAAAGAGTTACCTCTCGGGTCCTTTTCAAATCTCTCCCCTCTCACCTTTAAAGCTATGATCTCCACTTTATAACAGGTCACCCCCTCAGCCTGACACTCCAGGAAAAAGAAACTCAACCCACCTAGCCTCGCCCTATAGCTCAAACACTATAATTCCAGCAACATCATTGTAAATCTTTTCTGCACCTTTTCAAGTTGATCAACATTTTTTAAAAAAAGGGCGTCCAGAATTGTATGCAGTATTCCACGTGATACCTAACATTCTCCCATTTAGATTGAAACGGCAATATATCTTAGCGACATGGAATCATAAAATTTTATAATACAGACGTGTTAGGATTAGAGTATTTTTGTCTTACGGATTTTAAGAAAAATGTTTACATATCACGGAATTTTAAAATTGAGGTAAATGACAACTATTTCTAACAGCAGCTGGTGCCCTCTCGCTATCAAGCACATTCTCCTCCTGAGGTGACCCTAGAAGTTGACTGCCTTTGACCAAGTCGCATTACAGCCAACTGATGTTCACAAATATAAAATACTTTGTTGGTTTAACATCTAACGCTGTGGTAGCCAAGCAACTGAGTACGCTGAGCACTTGGGGCTGTCGAGAGGCATTTTACAACAATTATTCCCATTATCTCCCATCCGCCAGTCTTCAATCACAGTCTCTTTGGGAAATATTTCGAACCATAATACGTATTGCTCGGAAACACTGCTCCATTTGCCCAGATGCAATTTAAATGTGATTGAAACGTGGAACTTAAACAAAAACAAGAGCATGCTAATACCTGAAAACAGCCACAGTTGACTTTTTGAACCCAATTTCTGCGACAGTGTTCTTTAATGGATTTTCTCAATTGCTCTCAGGCGATTTGCACTTTTTTTTATATACATGGAGTGATTTGAGATTAAATTTCATGGGGGTGTTTTCACGTCCTTTCCCCTCCTGCAATTCTGACAGAAACTGGCGAAATAGTTTTTTTTTCCAGAACGAAAAGCCACGTTCTTAGTTGAGACACTCAATGTGTTGTGAACAATGTAGTCTACAAATAAATGCAAGGTATATGCCTTTTCACTTTTTTCCTAACTCAACAGGTACTCGAATGATTGTAATTATTGCCTCCAAGAGGCCCGAATAGACGCTGATTGCAGCTTTGTGGAACACCACAAAGACACGAGATGAAGCGGCTTATTTCCTCCTTCATTATCTCCATATTCATCAGAGAAGAGCACAGGCGCTTGGATCCTGTGGTGTATTTGGAGGGGAAAAGTATCATATAATGTCGCACACATCATCAGCCTTTTGCGGGGGGAGTTGACTGTTCTTCAACTCAAATAGCCGTGTATATTTTTCTCCTTTAACAGGGTGTTTTAAAAAAATAAGTCCACCTGCATATGTAAACTGTTTATAACTACGAATGCAAGGGCAAAATTATCAACTTTTGACATCTAATGATCCAACGCAAATAGATTCTCAATCAGAATTATATATATATAAAACGCCTTTAAGATATCTAATTGATAAATTTCTTAAATCGGCCCAGTCAGCAACTAGATCACAAAGTTCATATTGCATCTGGAACCATTTCGTGGCGAGAAGGTATTTCGATAACCAGGTTTAAAAAGTGTTAGAATTATTCTGTCTCTCGCAAAACGTACTTGCAGTCAGAGCATTAATACCGTGCCGCGAATTAGGTCAGAGAACCACATTTGTCGGTATGAGTTGAACCAAACACTCAATGTCACTGTTCTCTGGTTAGTGGAGCGGTAAAGTTATATCTGACCTTGAGAATCTCTTTGATCCAAAGTAAATAGGATACTTGCCATATTTTCAGAACTCACTTGAAAATTTGATAGCGCCTCTCTTTAAAAGCCACCTTTAAATAGTGAAATACACACTTTTCTCGTACTTAGGAAAGGCTAAACACCTTATGGACGCTGTAGATCTAATTGAATTCTGCACTTGTCCCTCTGCGGTGAAATTATTAGTTTACTGTACTTTGAGAAACTTGTTTCATACCTTGGAATTTATACCCACACTAATGTTTTTTTTTTAAAAATATACAAACGTACAACCCCTCTGTTACTCCAAAGGTCAGTAGATAGACAAGACTGGTTTTGAAATGACCGTTAGATATTCTGAAACAGGAAATTGATTTTTAATTATATGACTTGCATGATTTTTTAACATCAAAACTGCGATCTAACAGTCTCCGGAAGAGAAAGGCGGGTGGCGGTGATCTGGATTGATTTGCATCCTAATAAAGAGCTAATTTTTTGTTCAAACAGAAGTGAAAATACAGCTTATAGACATTGGGCAGGTTGAAGTGAATTCAATTGTTTCTTTTAAATTAAACTCACTATCCACAAGGGAAAGTAAACAGCTGTGAAAATAAAAACAAAGTCCATGTCTTCTTTTTCTCCACTACCCTTTGAACAAGATGGTTACATAAACCGAATCCCGTTATGTTGCAGCTTTTAATGTTTATTTTATCCTGAAAACCTTTCCTCTTTCACCTGAATTTCAATTTCTTAATTTGCAGTGGAGATAAAGTGGCAGGGGCTGGATCGGTGCTGTTGTTACCATGGGCAGGTCTTATCAAGCGTGAAGTTTGGTGCATTGCAAACCTATTTAAGTGATTATCTGTAGAGGACCTCTCGAGTCATCTCCATCGCTGCATTCTGCTGATAAGACAGCTGTTCCTGTGGCTGCTGGACTCTAGTCGGCTTTTGATATAGTGTAGCTTTGTTATTACGCCCCGGTGCTATCACTTGCTCTCTTCTGAAAGCATTTGATCTGAAGACAAAGGGGTTGATAGAAAGATTGATTGATTGATGCAACTAAATACTGCACCACAACGGCTGCGCGAATCTTCCGCGGAATTGCACTAATCTAAATGCAAAATCAGAAAATTAATTAAACCTCCGTCGATAACAATCACTGCAAAGTCGGAAGGACTAGCGCGTTCTGAAACGTGTTTTCAATTCGCAGTGATAACACTTACATTTTAATTACAATTAATATTCTAATATTTTAAAAATTATCAGCATTTTTCAATGTCAGAGGGAAACTTGCTTCCATAAATAAAATTCACGCTACAATCTCTTCCTCGCAATGCTAGAACTTTCCAGGCAACGTGCTCACGTTTTGTCAAGTAAACTGGCTGACTAGCTCATTTTTGTTTGCGACAAATGCGCCTAACTAAGCGAAAGCTGGGCTGCCTACAGTGACATTTAATAATCTAAACGAAGCTGTTAGTAGTGGCTGTAGGATACGATATATTAATTCGGTTCGAGGACTAAACTACCGACCAGCAACAACACATTTCGCATTGATTCAACGTAGGGCGCTTTCCACAAGCCAAACAGTTGCTAATTACTTAAAATAAGCATTTAACAGTCAGGGTAAAGGTCACCATTGGTAATCAATACATCTTAAATGTCTATACAAGTAACAAACAAAGTCAAAGTGACAGTCTGAATGTGATTCCTCGAGGTTGTAATTTGTCACGAAGACAAAATTGTAAACACACATTCCCTACAAGATTCCGTATTTTGTGGCAAAGCTGGAAGTGCAAGGAATTACATTCTCAACATCTGGATGTTATAGCTAGGGTCAAGCAGCAGAGGCATAAAATCCCACTGATCCGCTAGTACAACTGCTAAAGTGTCTATACTAAATCTCCAGCGCAAGGCTTCTTAGCTATTGATCGTGGTCTTGAATACTAATCACATTTGAAAACCTACAAATTCTTCACAGCGCACGGCCCTTATGTGTGATTTATGTCGAGCCTCTATGTTCTTTAGTAAAACAAAACAGGTTCAGTACAGAGGCGTTGGTTGAAAAGTCTGGTAATAGACTCGAGCACCTTCAGGTGTTTTAAGAAAATACGTAATTTACT
This sequence comes from Chiloscyllium plagiosum, assembly GCF_004010195.1. NCBI lineage: Eukaryota > Metazoa > Chordata > Chondrichthyes > Orectolobiformes > Hemiscylliidae > Chiloscyllium > Chiloscyllium plagiosum. The sequence continues at coordinate 135,653,807 of NC_057711.1, forward strand.
TTTAAAATGCTTAGGTTCCTTTTCGAAGAAACAATAAATATTTGAGAATAATCAGAGAGAAAAAATAAATTTTGCAATGTTCTGCTTTGGCGGTACGTTAGGTGAATGACAGTCAGTGGATCAGGTTAACGTTGCTAACTCTTGGCCAGTGTTTAGATAACAATCATTGTTATGACTGCAATGCACAGGGCCAGACTGGTCTATCTATCCAAAATGCAATAGCTTGCCTCCCTTTGCTGCCGCCATTTTGTACTTCAGCTCTAAGTGACTTGAAAGGAGATCACAAAAGCAGCATAGAACCAGCCAATTGAAAGCTATTGACCTTGACAATTCGTTGTACATTTAGTTCTCAGTTTCAGTTATTAGCTTGATCGTGTTGAGTACAGATGGTGCACATATTTTTTCACTCGCAACAATGTGTATTTAAACTATATTGCTTTAAAATGGGACAAAATTATAAAATACTAAACATGTCTTAACATTTTCTCATTCTGATATCCACACGAATTTTTAGTTCTGTAACTTCTAATCCCGAAAACAAGCAGCCTGATACTAATTAAATCCATTAATAAATTGCAAACTCCGATTTTCTTTTAATCGCCTACGATCACAGCGCGCAATAAATCAGATGAGTAAAATCTTATACCGAAATCTTTGCAAATCGGGATAGAATAGCATAAAGAAGGATCTGCTCATGCAATTGTAAGTACAACTTCTCTACATGGTTTTTGCTTAAAGTGAGACACGAATAATTTGTCAATGCTCTAATGAATACGGAATTAAATCGAAATCAATTGATAATGTTCAATCAGCAAGGGGTCCACCTGGTGCTCATTAATCGTAAAGTGAATACGATTTGAAGTTGTGGTTAATGTACTTGTTACACTAATCTGTACATTAAATCATTGGGACACAGGGTAAACTTTTGCAGGTTGTATGTTTTGTAGGTCTATACGTTTCTTCTATGCATTTTAAGCTATATGACTTTTCGCTTCCTATCCAAAGTGAAACAAAACTGATTTATAAAAGAGGAAAATTAATATGACATTGAAGGGAACAACAGTTAAAGGATTTGTATGGTTTATACCTAAATATTTCGACTCCAATAGTAAGATAAACAATGAAACACTTATAAATCCTTCTCTTCGCTGTATACTTGAATGTTTTTATTTCATTTTTACAACCAATGTATTTTCCTGTGTAGTATTTGGGACAGGTCTGAAGTGTAAGCGTAGACAAATTCATTTGTGCGTACAAATTAACCCGAGTACTGTAAGTTAAATTGGGAACGTAGACAGTATTCTACAACTTCACATATCTCACTAAAACGAATTTGTTTTATATATGCATTTTAAATTATTGTTTAGAATTATTCGGCTTGGCCCAGGCGCACACCACGAAGGGGCCAGAGGATTGTGTTGAACCGAGTGAGGGTTATTGATACAGAACACATGTACTGCATGCCTAATCTTTATGTAAAGGGAATGTGCGAAATTGAGTCTCTATCACTAAATTGGAAAGGGTGTGTTTGCACTGAATTCATATTTATGAAAGTAATCCAAATTTCAAACAGTTTGTAGTGGAAACAAAGAGCAGAAACCCTCATTGAGGTTAAGATTTTTGAGACATAGAGTTCCGGTTCGCCATGAGATCTTGACTTGAGATGTTGTATCCTATTATTGGTTGGTAAATGTCAGAGGAAAGGGGTTCCCCTCTACGAACTGCTTGAAAATACACCTAACCTTTCTTCAAGTGGTTAACTTAAGCCTAGTTCTATCTAGTGTAAATATAAAGGAATTTCAATTTTGAACTTCTATTAAGAAACTGGTGTATTTAAATGTTTTGTATTTGCACAATTATCAACCTTTTATCTTTAATTTGGAGTACAGTTCCAATCAACATTGCACCTACTAACACATTAAATGCGTTCTTGATGCTTTATGCGAACAATTGATCGTTTAAGCAGAAATTGTTAAAAATTGTTGTTCCAAGCAGAAAATACCAGAAACGATGAACAAATGGTTCTCGCTAATTTGAATCAATAGTGGATTGCAAACGCTATGAAAGTTTTGTTGTTTCGTAAAGCCCTATTTGGATGTAAATTAGACATTTTCATTACCCCTGCTCTAGACCTAGCGAATCTCATTTGTTCATGTGTCCAGCTCCTATACATGCATAAATGAACATCCGTTTGCTTCGACTGCTACTGTTCGACCGAAGATACAATGGACCGTTACAACTGTCCGTCTCCTTAAGTGTATTGCTTAGTTCAAGCTGTTGTCAATCATAGTGTTACGTACTTTTCATCAGTATTCTCAATTATTGACAACTGTTTCCGAGCAGATGTAATACATTAGCGTTTTTGCTCTGCCAAGTTTTGTTAGTTTTCTCGTTACGGCATGATGTTATTCCGCCTAATATTACAGGAATGGCCATATTCCCGCTGTGATATCACCAGCAGTTAACCAGAAGCTCTTTTCATACCTGTCATGACTTGATGGGATTTCTTTGAGATGATCTAACGTACCGTAAAAGCAGCAGGAGAACGTTGCTGTGCACCATCAATTAGGAAATGGAATTATGCGCTGGCGCGGTCTTGCTTTAACACCAATGTTAACACAAACTGCTGCTTTTGTTTGAGGAGTCACCGAGAAAAAAAACAGTTACCTGAATACACTGAGCGTGCAGTGTTGTTGTCATTTTTAAAATGATAAACACGCTGCACAGTTACGAGTATTTGGGACCGCTCTGGCCAATGTCTCTTTTGCCTTTTAAGAGACCTGAACAGTTCCAAAACGTGATTTGTCACCCTCCGTGAAAGGACGGCTGAGCCAAATGTTTTCTCACAGCAAAGGGGATTCCAGTTTTGAAAGATGACTCGGCAGATGGGGAAATTGGTTCTGATAGCAGGAAACAACCCCCCCTCTCGTTTTCTATTGTTTCACTCAGAAACCAGGCGCTGTCTTCACCAACAGTGTTAACTACGTACAACACACTAAAAAAGAAAATGCAATCACCGCCTTTATCACTAAAAAAAACGCTTTGCACTTTTTTGTGTGGCTTTGTATACTGACAAGTCAACCGATCGAGACCACAAGTGACCCAGGAAGGGTCAAAAATAACAGCAGTAACTTACCAACAGTAAATACAGTAAGGCATATTCCAATACAAAGATTTAGCTGAAGCGTGTCAAGTTAAATTTTGTCGCACCGAATTTTAAAATGAGTGGTTCGACTGGGTATTTAAAACAATAAAGCGTTTTTTTTGTGTGGGGTGGGGGTGGGAAGCGACGGTAAATCCACGGTCTTTTTTTTATCCGTTCTTATGTATTAAATAAGAATGCGATACTGCGGGGCAGGAAGGGATGAGGAAGAGGAGAGTCTGCGGTCGTCTGCCAGCTCTCTCTCTCTCCTCCCCTCCCCATACCCCCACCTCTCTCTCTGGTTATTCAATAGAAACGCCAGGTTTCCGCTCAGACCCCGGCTGACGGTGCAAAGGGAGCTGGGGGCCTTTCCCAAGTCAGCCCCGGTTGGGAAGGGAGGGGAGGAATAGGGGCAGTGACCATCGGAGACAGAAGACTTTCCATATTATCCCCACACCTACCCCTCATATTCCCATACATATCCTCACACACCCCACATATTACAACCCCAATATCCCCCACCCTTGTGTTCTCCCTCTATACCTCTATCACCCCAAATATACCATCCCGGATATATCCTCCTCTAACATCCACCAACCCTGCATATCCTCCTCTAATATACCCCACCCTGCATATTTCACTTCCCCAATATCCTCCATCCCACATATATCCTATAAATATTCCGCCCACCAATATCCCCCAGCCCACATCCTACATATA